>NW_026014721.1:0-43231 GCF_020379485.1 Brassica napus | reverse complement strand
TACTACAAGAAAACAGGGGGATTCTGATGGCCGAAATCGTCGGGAATTCGTCGGAATCGGTCTATTCCGACGAATTTCGACGAACCCGTCCGTCGGTATCGTTTCGTCGGAAAAAAAAAATTCGTCGGAATTTCGTCAGAAATTCCGACGACTTTCTGACGAATACCGAGAAACGTCATTCTGACGAACTTCCGACGATATTACGATGCGGCTACACGAGACCAGAGTTCATCGGAAAACTACAATTCCGACGAACGTGGTTCCTCGGTTTATTCCGACGAACTTTGGGCGTCGGAATTTACCGACGGACATCGGTCGTCGGAATATACCGACGAACCACGTTCGTCGGTATATTCCGACGGAAATGAGTTTGTCGGTAAAGTCCGACGGATATATGTCTGTCGGTATATTCCGACGACCGTTGTCCGTCGGTATATACCCTTTTTTTTTACAAATTAATTTTGCATTTTATATATTTTTTGATATTAATAAATTTAAAAAATTGGAAATTTAAAACTAATAATATTATAAAATTTAAATTCATAAAAACCGAAATAGGAAAAAAACATTCATAAAGTTTAAAATTCATACAAACCGAAATAGAAAAAAAAAACATTCCGAAAGTTTTATAAAGCCGAAATAAACTAAGATGAACTCGAAGACATCAAACGATCTAGCTTCTGCATAATCTCGGTGTTGAACTTCTTCTGGGATGCCAACTCAGCAAGGATAGTGGCATTCTCCGAACGGATAGTGGCATTCTCCGAAAGGATAGTGGTGTTCTGCTCCTCCAATGCCCCAATCCGTTCATCTTTGTCATGTAGCTCCTCGAGAATCATGGGATCGGCATACGGAGCTTGCGAAGAAGATGCCGGATACGAAGAAGCACGACGGGCCAACCCAACTAAACGGCCTCCTTTCCTTTTAGGAACCGCCTACAAAAATATTTAAAGTAAGTAAATATGGACAAGTAAGTAATCGACATTATAAAAAAAATATATTAATAAAAAAAATTACCTTTTCAACCATCTCATTTATTTGCAATAGAGACAGGTTGGTTGAAGCTCCCGTGGAGTCGCCGTCATCAGAGAGAGGCTGAGATTGAGAAACTATCTCAGCTTCCACCAAATCAACTACACCTCTGATCACGGGGTCCTGAATTTGACCCGTCGTCTTGTTAGTGTGAGCCACCTTAATGAGTTGGAGACGATCAACGGGATTACCGTCATTTGCTTCGATCTAAAAAAAACCGCCATTATTAGCCAAAAAATATATAAAATATTTATTTAAAAAATATAAAGATAAATAATAATAAAAAACTTACAAGTTCATCCTCCTTAGTAGACATGGAGCAAGCGCCGAGGTTGTGCACATACATACCTTTCCCGCCACGATCGCTCTTCCGGTTCCTGGAGTTCCTAGAAGACGTCTCTGCAGTGTCTTCCCTCTCCCAATGAGCTATCAACTGCTCCCACACCCCCCCGTTGATGAACCGTGGCTTCTTGTTCTTCTGCCAAACTGTCTTCCACGCGTTTATCTGCTTTGTGTAAGAGTCCATGGCCTTTTCGTTGAATTTCTTACGGACTGTTTCCGTAAGATCGGAGTGCCAGTTGAACTCTTGCTACAAAACAAACACAATTTAATAAGTACATATATGTAAAAAAATGTAAAAACTTAAAAAAAATGAAGGGTACTATACCGCAAACTGACGAAACCACACTCTCGTTCGTCGGAAGGGATCACACTCCACTTTGGATATCCAAAACGGAGCATGGAGTACATCATCTGGTTGATGCTCCGGCTAATGCCATTTTTCGACTTGGTGAACCTTTAAAAAAAATACAAGTTAGCAAGTTAATTAAAGCAAAAAATATAACAGTACAAATAAAAAAAAAATACTAACCAAGTGCTATGGCCTCGTCGTGGGTTGAGTTGGAGAAACGGGAGATGCTCTCGACCTGGTTGTTGAACCAATAGATGAACCGGCATGACCCCCAAATCCTGTTGAGCAGCAGCGTGAGGGGCAGCGTGAGGGGCAGAGGGAGCTGGAGCGGGAATATATGCTGGAACCGAGTCATGAGACGATACCGATGCACGGGAACCGCTCACCGAACTACGTCGAAGACGGGCTGCGGGGCGGGCTTCATCCTCGGCCCTAAAAAAAAAAAATTAACCCATCAAACATATTTTCATTTATATATTTACAAAAGGTTTTATAAACGTTTTAAAAAAAACTATTAAACCTTATATATATATATATATATATGTATACAAAATTATAAAAAATTTATAATATAGAAAAATGTTATTAAAAATTTAAAAATGAAGAAAAATGTTGTTAAATATTTATATTTTTTTAAAAAATGTTGTTAAATATTATTAGTGGAAACTTAAAAAAAATATAAAAAATTTTAAAATTTTAAAATTTTTACTATACATGATTTACATATATATATATATGTATACAAAATTATAAAAAATTTATAAATATAGAAAAATGTTGTTAAATTTATAAATGAAGAAAAATAGTGTTAAATATTTATATTTTTTCAAAAAAACGTTTTTAAAAATCAAAAACGTTTAAAAAATCAAAAAACGTTTTTAAAAATCAAAAAACGTTTTTAAAAATCAAAAACGTTTTCAAAAATAAAAAAAAACGTTTTAAAAAACAAAAACGTTTTTAAAAATCAAAAAATGTTCCAAAAAAACTAAAACAACAATCCTAACTTATATATCCTAAACTATCCATTCAATCCTAAAATGTTCAATCAAACAACCTAAAATCCGAGATCAACTTCCAAAACCCTAAACAATTGAAAAAAAAAAGGTTTGGGATGATTCTTACATGATTTGGGTTTGGGGAAGAGATAGGAGGGTGAGGAGAGGATTCGCCGGTGAAGAGAGGCCGGAATCGCCGGAGAGTCGCCGAAATCGCCGGAGAGTCGGAGAGTTTTGAGAGAGAGAGAGAGGCCGCGGAGAAAACGAAGAAGAAAGGAGAAGGGTTTATTTTCGTGGATTCCGACGGACACGGGTTCGTCGGTATTCCGTCGGTATATTTAAAATATACCAAATGCCGATTCGCGAAAATTTTCAAGCGGTTTGGTTCTCCCGGGCTAATTGAAATTCCGACGGAACGTGTCCGTCGGTATTTTCCGACGGACACATTCCGTCGGTATATTCCGACGGAATTCCGACGACTTAGTGTTTAGGGTGTTCTTTTCAAGTTTCTAAATGCAAAATCCAAACCTTTGATAATATATATAGTATTTGCATAAAGATTTAACAATAAAAATGTTTTATAACACGATTTTACACAACAATATTTTTTGTAGTGTAAGCTTATATAAATATGATTGTATAAGTACATAATGTTAAGATGAGATGTTATGAAAACAATGATATGCATACATAAATATTTTAATGAGTTGTTATATTTGAACGGTTGCGATCTAATACTATACTAAACACTTATTATGTGTTATTTTCATAGTTTTGGCATCTAAATTTATAGATTTTTATGATTGAAACTTTATAGAAAAACATGTCGTCGGTATTTCGTCGGAAAATACCGACGACATTCCGACGAACTCGACAAGTTCGTCGGAATGTCGTCGGTAATTTCCGACGAAATACCGACGACCTTTCCAATTTTCAATGAAACCCGTTGTCGTCGCTATGTCGTCGGTATATTGCGAGGGATTTCCGACGGACCATTAAAAAAAAAAAAAAAAAAAAAACTAATCAGAATCTTCTGAATCTTCATCAAACTCCCCAACCTCGGCTTCCGGCTCTGAATGTACGACAGCATCATGTCCAAACACAGTCAAATTCTCAACGAGTTGAACATTTTCCAAATCTTCAACTGCCTGGGCGTTGCTGGTAGACTCTGGTTGCAATGGTTCATCATCATCAGAAGTTCCATCCACTCGTCCTCTTGGGTTGATTTGCGTTACAGTAACCCATGGATCGTCTCTGTACGTCACCCGAGGGTAACTGATGTAGCACACCTATACATATCAATTATACAAAGTATTAGTTCAATATATAACATTAATTAATTATATTGGTAAAAAATTATGAATATATTGACATACCTGATCAGCTTGCGAACCAAGAATGAAGGGATCATAATATTGAAGTTTCCGCCGCGAATGAACTGATGTAACACCAAACGCATCAATCTTCACTCCTCTATCTGGGGTGGTGTCATACCAATCACAATAGAATACTACACAACGCAATCCAACCATTCCAGGAAATTGGATTTCCAATATTTCTTTTATGTTGCCGTAGTAGACATCGTCACCAGAAGAAGATGAAACACCAGCATCATATGTTGTCTTAGAATGACCTTTCCTTGTGAATGCATATCCTCGCGTACAAAATTTAGGATATGATTTGACCACATAGTTTGGTCCCTGCACAAATTCGCGTATCCAATCATCGAACACAAGACCTCTGGCCAAACCATCATTCACCTATAAAAAAAAACATATATGATTGCAAAATTAATTAGTTTATATATATTAAATTTAAACTAATCATTTGCATAGGGTAATAGGATATATGACTCACATAACTACGAAGCCACGCAGCAAATCCGTTATCTCTAAGTTGTCGAAGCTCATCTTCTGTTGCATGCCTGTGAGTCATACGCAACTCCGCCATATATACACTATATACAAAAATATTATCAATATGAAATAAATTTATTGAATATTAATCTAACAATAAATGAATAAATATTTTTACCTCTCATATTGTAGAACATCTTCACAGTTGGTGAGCAAATATGTTTGCAAATGAGCGTTCTCAGTGTCCGTAAGTCTCTGCTTCGTGAATTTTCCCCTAAGTCGTCCTATTTCCTTGAACATGCTTGGGACAGTAACATGATATGTTGCTCTCTCCCCTCTATCATCATGCCGAGCAGGTCTTCGGTGTTTTGTTTGCACTTCTGGTGGAAAATAATTTTCAGCAAAGATTGCAGTTTCTTCATTGATCACCTGTGCCACTATAGATCCTTCCACCCTGCTTTGATTTTTGACCATCTTCTTCAGATGATGCATATAACGCTCAAAAATATACATCCATCTGTACTGCACAGGACCACCAAGTTCCAATTCTCTTGCGAGATGAATAGCAAGATGTTCCATTACATCAAAGAATGATGGAGGAAATATCTTCTCAAGGTTGCACATGCTGACTGGTGCGTTTGTCTTCAAATTATTAATACCCTCTTCAGTCAATACTCTGCTGCATAAGTCACGGAAAAAAACACTAATCCCTGCAATTGCTTCATGAACATTACGTGGCAATAATGCTGAAAAGGCAAACGGAAGGAGGCGCTGCATAATTACATGACAATCATGACTCTTCAAGCCAGTAAACTTTCCTTCGCTTCTATCAACGCAGTTCCCCAAATTTGATGCATATCCGTCAGGAAATTTCACTTTCTCTGTAATCCAATCAAAGAACTCTTCTTTTCTAGCACCATCTAGCCGATAAATGGGAAAAGGGGCCGTACCGTTCTCATCAACGTGAAGTTCAGAACGATCACAAATATCGACTAAATCCAACCTTGACTTCAAATTATCCTTCGTTTTACCTTGGATGTTAAGGACTGTGTTCATCAGATTATCGAAGAAGTTCTTCTCAATATGCATGACATCTAAATTATGCCGCAATAGATGACTCTCCCAATATGGTAGATCCCAGAAAATACTCTTTTTGTGCCAGTTATGTAGCTCTCCAACCGCATTGACTCGAATGTTTTCATGTCCACCTACATCTGGCGTCCTTTCTGCATCAAAATACCTAAACTGCTTCAACAAATCTTTCCCACTAACTTCCTCAGGTGGACCATCAAACACCTGCTTGTTCTTCGTAAACGAAGTCTTACTCCTGCGGTATGGATGATCAGGTGGTAGAAATCGTCTGTGACAGTCAAACCAACACGTTTTCCTTCCGTTCTTTAGTTGGAAAGCATCTGTGTCATCTTGACAATATGGACATGATAGCTTCCCATGTGTTGTCCATCCAGATAACATACCATATGCTGGAAAGTCACTTATTGTCCACATAAGTACTGCCCGCATCTGAAAGTTTTCTTTGCGCGAAACATCGTATGTCTCAAAACCATGCGCCCATAGTTGTTGCAACTCATATATTAATGGTTGAAGAAACACATCTAGTGATCTTTTAGGATGATCTGGCCCGGGGACTAGAATTGAGAGAAACAAAAACTCTCGTCGCATGCACAAGCTCGGCCGTAAGTTGTACGGTGTCACAATAACTGGCCATAGAGAATACTGCCTTCCATGCTTTCCAAATGGGCTGAAACCATCAGTAGATAATCCAAGATAAACATTTCTTCTCTCTTCCGCAAATTCTGGATAGGTTGACTGGAAATGTTTCCAAGCCTTTGCATCTGAAGGATGTCTAATCTCACCATTTGTGGAATGCTCTGCATGCCATCTCATTGCTTTTGCTGTGCGCTCACACTGATACAACCTCTTCAATCTTTCCGTCAAAGGCAAATACCACATTCTTTTGAATGGGATCGGAACTCTTCCCCTCGTCTCCTGATAACGAGGTTTCCCACAAAATTTGCATACATTCCGTGTCTCATCCGCTCTCCAGTAGATCATGCAGTTGTCAATACATACATCTATCACTTCATACGGTAGTTGAAGACCTGCAACAAGTTTCTGAACCTCGTAGTATGAACCCGGTGCAAGGTTATCCTCAGGTAGAATACCTTTGACAAAATCAGTAATCGCATCCATACATTCTTCAGCCAAATTATAGTCTGTCTTAATACCCATTAATCTAGTTGCAGATGATAAGACTGAATGACCATCTCTACAATTTTGATACAAAGGTTGTTTTCCTGCATCCAACATGTCAAAAAATCTCCTAGACTCGGGGTTTGGTTCTTCCCCTCTATAATGATCATGTACCATCTGCTCAGTACCTACACCATAATCTATATCCGTTCTAGATTCTTCTAACCTAATATCAGGCTGAGGTTCACTAACAGGCTGAGGTTCGCTAGTACTACCATATTCATAACCAGTTTCCCCATGAAGGTACCAAACTTTATAATTACGTGAAAACCCTTTCATATACAAATGAGTCCAAACATCAAATTCTTTTATAACCTTATTATTATTGCAAGAAGAGCAGGGACATCTTAACATACCACTTTTTGCATCCGGTTGCTGTTGAACAAGCCTCATGAATTCTCCAATCCCTTGAACGTATTCTTCCGTAAGCAAATTGGTGTTCGGATCCAAATGAGGTTTATCCATCCACGAACGATAATAAACTTCTGAAGACATGATTTTCACGGAATTGTTATGACTAAAGAGAATGAAGAGAGAATGAAGTGTGAATGAGTTGAATGAGGAGGGGTTGTATTTATAGGAAATTGCTTACGGACCTCCGACGACTTTCCGACGAAATTCCGACGGATATAAAGAAGTCCGTCGGAATTCCGTCGGAATTGTCCAATCCCAAACGGCTATACAACGGTCATATGTATTTGTCGGCAACGGTCACATTGTTCGTCGGAATTCCGTCGGAAAATACCGATGGAATTCCGACGACTTTGCTGTTAATCGGAATGTCGTCGGAATTCGGTCGGAATATACCGACGAACTTCCGACGACTACAACGGTTACATTTTTTATCGGAATGTCGTCAAAAAGTCGTCGGAAAATTCCGACGAACCGTATGTCGTCGGAATTCCGTCGGAAATGGCCGACGGAATTCCGACGACTTCATTTTTTTGGATTTGGTCGGAAATTTGTCAGTATTCCGTCGCAAATGTCCGACGACCTTGGTGTCCGTCGGAACCTCCGTCGGAATTCGGTGTGTTTTCTTGTAGTGATACATTACTCATGTTTCAATTTCCGTGTTGAAGAAATTGGTCAATCACATAAAATGATGAGGTTGTATTTTTGTTAATCAAATAAACACATTACTAATAAATTATACTAATTAAATGAGACATATAAAAACATTTGTTTGATAGAAAAATTTAAACAAACCACATTAATTTAAAACAATTGTTCAGCTGTAAAGTTAAAAGAAATAAAATAATTCTCGCGATGCGAGTAACGTAATACATAATACAAAATAATTCGACAACGACAGTAATAGTAGAAATCAAACTTTTTGTCATATTTTTTTTGTCATCAGTAGAAATCAAACTAGAAATCTAAATAAAGTAAATATTAAAATATTTGTACTGCCAAAAAAAATCTCATTAAGTTTTAACATTAAATTGTGAAATTTAGTTAAGCGCACCAAAATTAAGGTTGAATATCATAACATCAAACAATTTTAACCGTAAATCTTGATAAACATAATAAGAGAATTGAAGAAATAACGATTTAGAAATAATATATAGTAATAAATTAATAATAGACATAATTTTTTAGAAAAATATATAGTGTTTCATAGTGTTTTGTAATTAGAAATATTTATGTGTCTTAAGAGAAATTAAATAATTATATTTTTAAATTTTATTATAATTAGACAAGCTAATAATTTCTAAAATGAATTCTAAAATACATAGAGAGATTTTTGTAAAAAATGTGAACCTTAATGGTATTTTTAGTTGAAGTAATTTAATTTTTTTAATAAATTTATATTATTAGTTTATTTATTCGTCTGTCCGTAGGGCGGGTTTACCCTAGTTACTATTATTTATAGCATTTTTCTAAATATGACAACTTTTGTGATTATTTCACAAAAGTTACGAAAATTTCTTTTGATTTCAAATTAAACCTTCATTAACCGTCTGTATAAAAACTCACTTGTGTGTTCTAATTATCTTCAAATGTATATTTTACATACGTAATTATTTTTTTGCAGTAACCTTGTATGATTCAGTTTCATATATAATGAATGAATCTCTAACTAATTGTATTCATTGTATAAGTAGAGAAAACCATAGCTTTCTATACTTTTTCAGAGGTCCGTTGCTTTTTCGATTATATAGATCGAAACTATTGAATCCCCTATATATTAATTGAGAAGCATTTGAAAAATTAGAACTTTAATTTTGTATTAATTAAAAAAACTCAAATCCTAGTTGGCACTCTAAATTCTATTTCAAAGAATTCTAGAGCATCTAATATAAAGTATAGTTTAATCTAATGGTGTCACATTATTCCATAATTATATAACACTAGAAAATATTATATTAACCTAAAATATATGAAGTGTGTATTCTTTCCTTAAATAAAAGCTACGGAATTACCTAATATGATTTACATATATACGGGAATTAATGATTATGAATAATAAAGATTTGGTAACAATGTTTGCATCCTTCTTCATTTTTTTTTAAATTTATATTATTAAAAAAACTTAAACAATCACATTAACCTTATAATAAAAAAAATTAGATTTTTTCTTATATGTTATATTTTTAATTTTTTAAAATGACTTTAAATTACAAAAATAAGGAAACCTTATATGTTATATTTTTTTAAAACGACTTTAAAATACAAAAATGAGGACACCTTATATGTTATATTTTTCTTATATGTTAGAATTTTCTTATATGTTATATTTTGAATTTTTTTAAAACGACTTTAAATTACAAAAATGTAAGTTTTCCTTAAGTATACGACTAAAAACATTAAAATGACATGTACCAATTCGATGGTTGATTTGAAAGCTTTCAAAACCATATGGAAGATAAAAGTCAAAATAATTCAATTGTGAAAACAATACTGTTCACTTTTTTTAAGAATGTGTTCGCTGAAAATAATAAGGTTTTTATGTCATAATTTGTTCAATGTCCACTAGAGAACATTATATTAACCTAAAATATAAGAAGTGTGTATTCTTTCCTTAATAAAAGCTACAGAATTACCTAATATTATTTACATATATATGACAATTAGTGATTATGAATAATAAAGATTTAATAACAATTTTTGCATCCTTCTTCATTTTTTTTTTCATTTTATAATATTAAAAAAACAATCACATTAACCATATAATAAAAAATAGATTTTTTCTTATATGTTATATTTTGAATTTTTTAAAACGACTTTAAATTACAAAAAAGAGGAAACCTTATATGTTATTTTTTTTAAAACGACTTTAAAATACAAAAATGAGGACACCTTATATGTTATATTTTTCTTATATGTTAGATTTTTTTATATGTTATATTTTGAATTTTTTAAAACGACTTTAAATTACAAAAATGTAAGTTTTCCTTAAGTATACGACTAAAAACATTAAAATGACATGTATCAGTTCGATGGTTGATTTGAAAGCTTTCAAAACCATATGTAAGATAAAAGTAAAAATAATTCAACTGTGAAAACAATACTATTCACTTTTTCAAGAATGTGTTCGAGGGAAAAAATAAGGTTTTTATGTCATAATTTATTTAATGTCCACTAGAGAACATTATATTAACCTAAAATATAAGAAGTGTGTATTCTTTTCGTAAATAAAAGCTACGAAATTACCTAATATGATTTACATATATATGGTAATTAATGATTATGAATAATAAAGATTTGATAACAATTTTTGCATCCTTCTTCATTTTGTTTAATTTTATATTATTTAAAAAAATAAACCATCACATTAACCATATAATTAAAAAATTAGATTTTTTCTTATATGTTATATTTTGAATTTTTAAAATGACTTTAAATTACAAAAATAAGTAAACCTTATATGTTATTTTTTTTTTAAAACGACTTTAAAATACAAAAATGAGGACACCTTATATGTTATATTTTTCTTATATGTTAGATTTTTTCTTAGATGTTATATTTTGAATTTTTTAAAACTACTTTAAATTACAAAAATGTAAGTTTTTCTTAAATATAAGACTAAAAACATTAAAATGACATGTATCAATTTGATGGTTGATTTGAAAGCTTTAAACACCATATGGAAGATAAAAGTCAAAATAATTAAACTGTGAAAACAATACTGTTCATTTTTTTTTAAGAATGTGTTCTATGGAAAAAATAAGATTTTTATATCATAATTTGTTTAATGTCCAATCCGATCAACCCATGATGTATTAATTATAGTTTTGTTCCATTATTTTTAATAAAAATTGATCCGATCCATCGGAAAGAAATTATATAAAATGATCAAATATATAAAAAAACTATCGATAATATATACAAATAAATTCACCCTGCGCAAAGCGCAGGTCATATCCTAGTAATTTATTAACTAATAACAACAAAGCATAGAGCGATACATATATGACATCAACACGCTAGGACCAAAGTTACATCGGCATGTCTTTCATGCTTTGTAGTTTTAAGAAACATTTACACTCAGAGACAGTTTTAAGTTTTTTATAACATTAAAAGACAGTTCTTGCTACTAGAGCAGTTTTTTCTAACCAAAACCACTTTCTACCTATTCACTAACTAAATAACATAACTAACCATAAAGTTGGTCAACTAAACGTTTAAATGCATTTGAGTCCTAACATATTTCTCTCTCCCTCATCGATTTTACTCCGACATTTTTTTCTCAGATCTCACAAGCCATGCTTTTCATGTTCTACAATAGCTTCACATCTATGAACCTAACCAAATAATGAAAATAATCAACATCCCAACCACGACGTTCGATTAGGCAAAATGGCAGTGAACAATACTAAGCAGCAGCTACATTTTGAAGGGAAGAAAACCCAAGAAAAGTATGAGCAAATTGTCGTCGAGGACTCGAGCTTTGACGAATTTGAGTTATGGGTTCGAGAATTGCGGAATCTTAGATGATGAAAGCTAAAGAAAAGTTGATTCTGTTGGTGCTTGGAGTTGACGGGTCAATAAACGGGTTACAGTCGGAGAGCTCCAATTCATCACCTCCTCTCCGTCCTCAGCTCCTCTGTCCAAGATGGCGTCGATGTTAGGTCTCGTTCACCGGTGGTCGTTACTCTTCGTGGCATCTCGTTAACATCGGCTTCTCCACGTCTCAAGCCCACCACTCCATCTCGGGTCGTGCTTTCAGCCTTCGCCGCCGTCGGAATTAATTCTCACCATCGTGTCTCTGCTCCGTTGTTCCCTGCTCGCCATCGTCGTCAACGAGATCCGATGAAAAGATAGACCGAGCGACATCAATGGATGAGTTTCATCATTTTCATCTTTGGTCCTTTAGTTTTCTGCTTCTTTCACAACATGCCTCAATTTCCAATCTGATCAATTTGCTTCATAAATTTACCCCAATACTTTCAATATAGCAATATGGCCTTCCATATATTTTCAGAAATAGTCCTTTGGCTTTTAATTATTTTCATTATGCCCCCAAAATATTAAAATGTGCATATTAGTCTCCAAAATCACATTGTGCATGACATGAGATGTACACGAGTACACGACATGGGATGTACGAAATCACTGTACACGGCGTAGTATTTTTAGATTATCTACACATGTACACGACATGGGATGTACAAAATCACATTGTATAGAAAACAACAATCTTTCAGAAATAGTCTGCTGGCTTTTGATTATTTTCATTTTGGCTCCAGATCATTAAAATGTGCAGATTAGTCCCCAAAATCACATTGTACACGACATGGGATACATGGGATGTACACGTGTACACGACATGGATGTACACAATCACATTGTACAGAATGTACACGACATGGGATGTACACAATCACATTGTACAGCAAACAACAATCTTTCTACATGGAAGCATGCTCCCATATTAGAACAAATCGATGGGACGAGATTTGCGGAAAATATTTCACAGGAACTGATGGTTATGAATTGAAAGCTAGATCTTGGAAGGCTTTTATTCTTTTTAACACATCTAAAGATGTTTGCATGTTTAACATATATACTTTCAAAATAAATTTACATGTACACATGTTTTTCACTATCGATAAGGGCTAACGTGTACAATATACATATTATATTTTATCAGATATTTACATGTACACATATGTTTGAGATAGATGTTAGATGTCCAACATGTTGTAAAGTTATGTACATTCGTTAGTGTACATGTGTACATGTATACATTCAATGTTGGTAACATATATGTGTACAATACATATGGTAGTGTACAATGTACATCACTGGAAAATTAAATTAATTCCATTCAAAGATGAAATGGTAATAGAATATGACTTTCATATCATTATACAAAGCTTAATGAAGTTGATTCTCAAATGGCAGTAGAATATGACTTTCATATCATTATACAAAGCTTAATGAAGTTGATTCTCAAATGGCAGTAGAATATGACTTTCATATCTCTTTAACATGTACATGCGTATACTAACATATGTGTACACATCATCGTGCTCACCTAATGTACTCGTGTACACGGAAAAATGTACATACACAAAACACAAAATATATGTTTGGTTTGGATCAAAACCGTATGAAACATGTATGTATTGAACTTCTTTCTTTCTCTCTCCTCCCATTTCATCCTCTCCAACACCCCCGAGATTCCCAGATTTCATATTATGTCTCTCGCTTGGGAATCGGTATGTCGGAAAAAATCTTCCAGACAGAAGTTCTTTAAAATCATCAAGGCCATGCGCCTCTTCGCCCCCCCCCCCCCCCCTCCATATCTTCCACCGCTTCGCCACCTACGGAAACACAATGATATTTATTTACAAAGGGCAAAAAATTAAAAAATCAAATCAGTTATCACCCTAATCACCTATGTTCGCTTTCAGCCACAGACTCCGTCTCCTCGACATCGTCGCCGGAATCTTCAACGTACGCTGTTAAAGTCTTACCGGCCGGAAATAGCCTCCTATTCCTCTCAAACAGAGTTTTGAGATTTACTCTCGGTAACTGATGTTTGTCAAAAGGTAAATGTGAAAGTAATTAATAACACGACCCCACCACTCCGCTTCGAAATTCAAAAACCGAACCAAAAATATAATAAAATAATTAACCTAACTAAATGAAACGACCAGTTACGCTTTTTGGAGTCTTTCCATCGAAAAACTACCTCTGTAGTGGGAACTGCTCTATTGTGTAAAAGAAAACTTGAAACTGCCCATGTGTGTAATAAAGTCTGGTTTTAACTTAAAACAACATTATGTGTAAGTAGCAAGTACGCAATATGAACCTTTTTATATAATGACCGAGTGTTTTGGTCTGTTCTCTTAGGATCTAATTAGTGTAATCGCAACGGTTACGGTTTCGTGCGTTTGTGGATACGGATGGTTGCGGTTTCAAATGTTTCTAAAAGATTTGGTACAACGATTAGAAATTGGTATGTTTGCAGGATACTTATGATTGGTTCACTATTAAACACAATAGTAGTTAAATAATAAAATAACAATATTTGTATTTTTTCTAATTATAAAATATTAAAATCATATTATTATAAGAAATATTAAAATTATAGTATTATAAGAAATATGAAAATTGTATTTAGAAATTATATTATTAAATCTTACAAAAATTATAGAAATATTTTGTTTTAATTTTTATAATATAAATTTAAATATGAGATATATATATATACATATTTTAGTATTTACATTATTTCAATTTAAAATTTTAACTGAATATTTTTATTTTTATATCTATAAATCTTTTTTTAAAAATATTATCCTCTCGCAGCCGTAAATGTTAGTTGCAACCAGTTTTTGAATTTTAGAAGTTTAGAGCGATTTGAAGCGATTTATAGTATTTTCTTTGATTGTTGCAAAAAACTACCAACCGTTACCAACCGCAAAAACTGCATTTATGGTTAGCAGCGGAAAAATTGGTCATGCCTTTGGTATTCTATTCTGAAGTATTTTATACACCATTTCGGAGGTTTGGCTACGCATGCAGTTTACCAAACCCATTGACTAGGAGTTGTTAATGGTTGCACAAGATCTCTTAAACTTGGAAAAGGAACAATCTCGAACACGTGATCATTTTGTTCAACTTGCTTAAACAAATATACAGCTACATCGTTTCTGAAAAATAAAATAAAATAAAAATGCAGCTAAACTATTACACCAACAACGAATTATTATATTCTTCTCGATGCAAGATACGGCACTACTATATTATTCGACAAAAATCCATGCGAAAGTTCTTGGTTTCATCGTTATTTTAACATGTAATCTTGCGTTACATACAAAGTTCCCATACTTTCATACTATTTATAAAGTTACATATAGAATATAAGTCATGGATGGGTCGTGGTCATTTGTAATGTTTGTATACAATACTTTAAAAGTAAATTTTGTGGAAATGATAAAAGGAAAGCAACTTTGATTATCTCTACAATATAAAATGCAGAGGCCATATTCCTTGAAGGAAAATTTCGAGGTCAACAAAAAAATAATTATATGAAAGAAGAATATGATTCTCGATCTTTTTCAAATGTAGAAAAACTATAGAACAACCTCTCTCTTTGGTGTACGTGTAAAGAAAAAGGATTGAATATGCAATTTAACTTCCGTTTAAGTATACTCAACATCTTATAATTAATTACATTAATGTTTGCATTTTATTTAACCATGCACGCATTTTCGTTCATAGTTTCTATCAATCTACATCGCGTACGACACGTTCAGACGTACTCCACTGAACCAAAATATCAAAACCACTGGAAATGTAGATAAATGGTAAGTCAAAGTCTTATATCCTCATATTGTAGCCATTATAAAATTTTTAAAAAATTACTACAATAATTTATTGCTTTTCAAAAAAATATTAATATGCGTAGTGGATCAATTGGTAACCATTTTTACAAAATTACTACAATAATTTATTGCTTTTCAAAAAAAATATTCAAAATTTTAGTTACATTATTGTTTGTTAAGTTATAAACATGGATTAATTTATTAAAAATATAATTTCTTCTTCAATTTTTAGTGAATATAAAATTTGACTACAAGTATTATTTTCATCTATTCAACTTTTCAGATAAATTTTTATATATTATTTTGCGCAAATTTTTTTGATCATGCAGTCACTAGTGAATTCTTCATCCACGAAAATTACTTCATATAGTACGAAATTATTATATTCAGATCAGTTTAATAACTAAAAATCAATTCATGCAAAAAAAAAAAAAGCTCAATTATTCTTGTACATTTGAATATTTGATTCAAGTGATTTATAGGAATGGACTAATTCTTAATCGAAGAAATTTCAATTCTACCAAAATTTTGATACCATTTTTCAAATTTACCATTAATGAATTACTATTTTAAAAAATACCTTAAATTTATGATAAAAACACTAAGCTAATTTTTTAAATATTTACAGAACATTTATAAATCCAACTCAAACCTCTTAATATTAAACTCTAAACAATAATAATCATTAAAGCCTAAACCCAAATGTTAGTATATTTTTTTATTGGTGGTATTTTTGGAAAATGGTACTTAACTTGTGGTATTTATAATAATTTCTCTTCTTAATCCATATCTGAAAATGGTACTTAACTTGTGGTATTTATAATAATTTCTCTTCTTAATCCATATCTGAATCAGAATTTAATGAGGAAAAAAAAACTGAAACCGGGTTTTTTGTATTTTGGAATAAAACATCCAAAATAAATCATACTTCATTATTATATAAAATATCAGTTGTAGTATTGATTTATTTTTGATCAAATATCAGTTGTAGTATAAAAAGATCTATTTATTTATATATATATAAAACAAGGGACTGATTATAGAAAATACTCGATATATTAAAATAAAGATGGTACGCAAGTCCTCCGTTCTACTCTCGTCCCGCTTCGCCTCCTTTAGGACGCACAAGAGAGAGAGAGAAGAGACTCATTAGCATAATAAGCACCCACAAGCTCTCTCTCTCTCTAGATTCTGTGCCGCCTCTGCATTATTCCCTCTTCGGTTTTGTAGCAGCAAATCTTCATCGTCGTAAGTACTCTTCTCCTTAACTCCTTTTATCGTCTTTAGCTTCTTCAGATCGAATCTACAGTCTTTTCTGAAGATCTCTTCTCTTCTCGGAGTTGGTGTATTTTGTTGAATTTTTTAGAGCATCTCTTTTTTCAGATGGGTCATGCTCATTTCGTGGCTATATGCTTTAGACATTATAGGGTACTTGAAAAGTGTTCGTCTTGACACATAAAGATCCATGCTTTACTGACATTTTTTTTGAATCTTTGACAGGTTGATTTTAGAATGGGTTACATAGGAGCACATGGTGTAGCAGCTCTTCATAGATACAAATACAGTGGTGTGGATCACTCTTATCTTTACAAATACCTTCTCAACCCTTTTTGGACTCGTTTAGTCAACATCTTCCCTCTTTGGATGCCGTAAGTATCCATCCTTTAAGGCAGCTCTTAAACTCTTTCTTGATTCCTTGAGATTGAATGATACCGTTTCTGCTTATCTTATCCTTTTTTTTTCATGTGTTCCCTTACTACCTTTGGATCCACTATCCAGGCCTAACATGGTATAATGTGAATCCTATCTTGCATTTATGTTTCTAGTCTTATATTATACTTATGGATTTGTTTTGTTCTGTAGATAACACTCATGGGGTTCATGTTTCTTGTCACATCTGCGCTGTTAGGCTATGTGAGTTATTCCTCTTAAAAGGTTTTTTGCTTGCTTTAGTTGAATAAAACACTTATGGGATGTCTTCAAATTGTGTTTAGGTATACTCGCCTCTGTTGGATTCTCCTCCTCCTCGATGGGTTCACTTCGCACATGGACTGCTTCTGTTTTTGTATCAGGTGCGCTTCCTTTGCTCTTAAGGATCCGACTTTTCTTCTGGTTGTTAAGTATTTTTTGCTGACATGTTTTGAACACTTATGGTTAATGATTTAGACATTTGATGGTTTGGATGGGAAGCAAGCACGAAGAACAAGCTCCTCTAGCCCACTAGGAGAGCTTTTTGATCATGGTAGTCTCAATGTTCCACCTTCTCTCTATCATCTATTTTTGGGGTTATGTTGCTGACATTAGTTTAATATTTGTAGGTTGTGATGCACTTGCTTGTGCGGTAAACCTTTTTCTTTCGTCTCCTTATTATCATGTAGATGAGTTTATAAGTTCATACTAAAAATGAAATTGAAAACAGTTTGAAACAATGGCATATGGAAGCACTGCTATGTGTGGAAGAGATACTTTCTGGTTTTGGGTTATTGCAGCTGTTCCTTTCTTTGGAGCAACGTGGGAACAGTAAGTCTTTTTTTTTCACTTCAATCTTTCAACTCTGTTTCATCTCTAATACTTTTTGCTCTATGACTCTTTTGTAATTTTAGCTATTTCACCAATACACTTATTCTTCCGGTAGTCAATGGTCCTACAGAAGGTCTTGCACTTATATACTGTGGCCACTTCTTCACAGCCTTTGTTGGTAAGCTTCAAACAATCTAAGAAAATTTCATTCACTTACATTTCTTTTGAATCCTTTTGACATATTTTTTTTCATCTTAAAGGTGCTGAATGGTGGGCTCAGCAGTTTGGGAAGTCGATTCCTTTATTGAGTTGGGTGCCGTTTTTGAACGGTGAAAATCTCAAATCTTTTCCTTAACTATTCTCACTGCAAGTTTACTGAAACTTTTCTCGGGTTTTTTTTCCAGAGATTCAAATGTCCAGAGTAGTACTATTCTCAATGATTGTTTTTGCTGTTATACCAACCGTTGCATTCAAGTCAGTCTTCCAAAATTCATCGATCTTATGTTTTTTTTCTTCTATGCAATACTCTGCTCACACCTACACTGCTTTGTTCTACAGCGTGTATAATGTGTACAAAGTTGTGCACACAAGAAAAGGAAGCATGCTTCTAGCATTAGCTATGGTATAATCTCCTAGACTAAAAATTTATTCAATGGATACTTATATTAAGTTGTGTGTGTAACGTCAATGTTTGTGTGCGTGTGTTCAGCTATATCCCTTCGCCGTCCTACTTGCAGGAGTTTTGACTTGGTACATGTCTTGCTTTTAGTTTTGTCTTATCTCTCTCTCTCCTTAACTTACTCCCATTCACTCATTGAGCCGTATTGGTCTTCTTGTCCCTCTAGGGATTACTTGTCTCCAATTGATCTCATAGGAAACTATCCTCACTTAGTTGTATTAGGAACTGGTCTTGCTTTTGGATTCCTTGTGGTAAGCGGTTTCGAGTTCGTATTCATTGTTACATAATGAAATTGAAAGCTGAGCATTAGTCAATGGTTTATGATTCCAGGGAAGAATGATTCTAGCTCACTTATGTGATGAGCCAAAAGGATTAAAAACAAACATGTGTCTGGTAAAAAACCGATAAAACTTCTTCTCTTTCTGTCTATTTTTTTTCTTCATAGTCCTCATTAACCTTTCTTTTGTGCAGTCACTGCTTTACCTTCCCTTTGCACTAGCGAATGCTCTAACTGCTAGACTCAACGACGGGTATGTTCTTTCTTCTCCCTTAGTTCGGCTTTTGCCTTCCTTTTCATCATGTTGATAGTCTTTAATACATTAGAGTGTGTTAATCTATGTGTAGGGATCCTCTTGTGGATGAGTTTTGGGTTCTTCTTGGTTATTGTATATTCACGATGGCACTATATTTGCATTTTGCAACTTCAGTCATTCATGAGATCACTACTGCACTTGGAATCTACTGCTTCAGGTTTGAATTAATATATCTCTGTTACTTTTAACCATTTTTTATAATTATAGTTTACGAAAACTTGATTTCATTTACACTATTTCATCAGGATTACGCGCAAAGAAGCTTGAAGGAAACATTTAAAAAGGAAAAACAAATCTTAAGGTATGCTTTTTCAGGTGTTAGCTTTCTTCTTCCGTACCTTAAGAACTTGAGTGTTGGTTAATAGGTCTTTGTTCTGTCTGTTCATAACATTTTTCTCTCTTTTACAGGTAGGATAATGCAGATCACAACACGAATCTGAATATTTTTGTACTGAAACTAAACGATTGATCGTAATGTTTTTGGAAAATGTTTTTATTTTGTTTGTTTTTCTTGTTTGCTCAAAATAGTTTATTCATGTAGAACCTTTTTTGCAATGTTTCTAAAAAAGCAGGATTTTTATATGATTATTATTTGATGAATTTCGTTTTTGTGATTACAATCTTTTGCCATCGTATTGCTGTTTGCTTATATTGTTTTAGTTATGTGTTTAAATTTTTTTTTATTCAAACATCGACTATTTTGTTTACCATTAAGTTAAATTGGTACAAAGTTTTTGACCACATCAGTTTTACTATGTATACAACAATGCATTTTAGCAACACCATAGAACACTCACTAGGGTGATTTCTCATTCGGATCTAGCTCAACTTAGTTATCACATGTATATGCTTTCCATAAAATAAAAAATATCATTAGTTATCACATGGTTAGGCTGGTATTAGAGTATGGACCTCTAACTTTGTCGGAACAATAAATAAATGATAATAAAAACATATGAAAAGATGCCACAAAAATCATACTATATGGACCTCTAACTTTGTCGGTACTGATGGTTTTCGCAGCTGGTTTAGAACTAACCACACTAGACCGACATGGAAATTTAGAAAGTAAAGTGTGTGGAAAAGATAATTAAAATTAGGTAAATGAGAAAAGCATGATCTTGTCTCTTTTGGAATGAATATCCAATCATGAAACACAAACAATATAATTAATCAACAACGGAACAATACAGCACAATGATTATTAACACATTTTTTAATTTTAACACAGATACGCAGAAAAAAAAATTCTTATTTTTTAAAAAGATGAAAAATAATTTTAAAAGAGACAAAACTACCTTATAACATTGACATGTCCCAAATGATGTCTATTGTTCAAGCATGCTGTCTAGGGCATGCCAACTTTGCATTATCTTACTTTTTACCCACCCATTTCTCTTCTATTTTAAAAATTTATCAAAATACTTTATATTTATTTTAGCCTTAATTTGACCAAGTTGAAATTGTTATATAGTTTAGTTCATTTTAGATTTCATATGTTTCCTAAGGGCGTAGTAATTTTATTTCAAGTGTCTTTTTTGCCAACAATTGATTTTCTTAATGTTGAGTAATGCTGGTTAGTACAAAATAATGGATTTTAGCTTGTAGTACTAGGCTACTAGCTACAATTTTTTTTTGTATTAGCGTTTGTAATATAAAATGCAAATACCCAAAACATTTAGAGACAATGGAGTAAATATTTTGTATAGTCCACCACGTCACGTTAAACATTAAAGGCTATGAATCGATCACTCAGTAGAGACATAACATTCTCAAAATTTTCACGTTTCGAGTTCAGGTATTCGTCAGTTCGTAGCAGAATAAACACAGGACACTTGTATGATGAATGTACCACAATATAACTTTATAACCAAAATGATGTTGTTAGGCCATACCATGCCTCGGGTTATAGACGATTGGTACTTATTAACTTTTAGTGAAAGTCAAACTATTGTTTTAGTCTGATTTTTTTTAAAAAAATTGTTGAACTTTAAATCTCAGAGTATGGAATACAATAAGAAAAAGATACATAAATCTTCTAACACTTAGGAAACTCAACCGGATCACCAAATTTGATATTTTGGTGTTCAATTTAATTTTCTATCTCCAATTACAACACCAAATTCTATATAGAATATAAGATTTTAAATATTATTATTATTTATTCTTAATAATTTTAATATATTCATTATTTGTAATTGACTAATTAATGACTTTTTTATCACATTTATATCTTATGTTTAGTTGTTAGAATTTATATGTTTTCACTGTTTATTAAAAATATAATTTAGTTAATTTACATAGTAATTTATTTATTTATGTAAAATTTTAGTTGACATTAAAATTTTGCACATTTAAAAATGAAAGTACATAATAATAAATTATCTTTATTTTGTTAGAATTTCATATAATTTATTATATTTATTTAGTTATAGTATTATTAAAATATTTTTAATGTTTAAAAATGTGAAAAATTAAATATACAAAATAATATGATATGTTTCTTTAACTATAATTTAAACTAAATAAAAATATTAATGTGACTATAATTAACTGAAAATAAAAAAAAATATTATTTTATATTTAGTGTGATAAATAGAGTTATGTCAAAGTTAATTTTAACCCTATTCATAAAACACTAAATTTGATGTAATGGAATAATTTTGGAGTTCCATGGAAAAAAAAACTACACCAAATATGGACTCTCACTGGCGTTGGTCTAATATTACAAAATGATCCACAAATAAAAATAAAAATAAGGGAAGGTTAATGAATTCGAGCTCCAATTGAAACACCAAAACACAAACGAATCAAAGCTGCTCCTAGGGAACGCCTCCGTTTGAAATTTTGACATTGCTCTGGTATTTATTCTACCGTGTAACCCAATAATGAGTTTTTTTTTTTGGTATCTCAGGCCTACCGGAGAAGTGCAGCTGATCCCCAAAAAGATGGTACAGCCCTTTGATAGATTTTTCATTCCGGATATTCAAATGGGCCCGTAAGATAAATCCATATCTGTGTGGCCATAAGATGAAATGTAATAGAATGCTTTCTAACCCGGGTGGCTTAGCACCCTGGAGTGCCTTTCCACCGATGGAGGACCATCAATTTGCATGAATACTTTGGTATATTTGGAAAAGAAAGAACAATAAAATGTTCAGTAATATGGACATGGATCCAAGAAACACGCTCAAATTGGCAGAAACAGAGTCAACACTTTGGGCTGATGCACATGTATTGACCGAGACCAGGATAGGGTCCCATGCTGAGGTTACGACTCTCCCATCAATTACGGAGAGATGGTGTTTTACAGATGGTTCTTGGAAGGAGAATGAAGTTTTCTCTGGGCAAGATTGGCTAAGTACTTTAGAAGGCTTTGATGGGTTGTTAGGAGCAAGGAATGTCCGAGCTTGTCTATCCCCTCTACATGCGGAGATAGAAGCACTACTTTGGGCAATGGAATGTATGAAAAATTTACGCCAGTTTCAGGTTACATTTGCAACGGATTGTTCTCAGTTGGTGAAGATGGTTTCAGAACCAGAAGAATGACCCGCATTTGCAAATAAGAAGATATTAAGTCCCTGAAAGAGGTTTTCACACGTTCGGAGATTATCTATGTACCAAGAACGCAAAATTCAAGAGTGGATAGCCTAGCACGCAGTGCCAGGAAACAACCGTCGTTTGTCGTTCACATGGATCAATATCTACCGGAGTGGTTCAGAGAGTCAGTATGAGTCTGTATTTAATGACGAAAAAAAAAAAACACCCTGGAGTGCGCCTACTACTAAACCACCACATGAATTTTATTTAGCCATGTTTATATGTTTACGAAAATATTTTATTCAAAGTTACCAAGTTACCAATAATGATCTTATTCTTGGATCCATAGAATAAAGTATAGATAATGTTAGCAAATATGAAAAAAGTGTTAGCAAAATGTTAGATAATGAAGACATTTAATTAAATGTCAAACTGAAAAGGACAAAGCATGCACACAATTAATCATTATACGTACATCTATTACTCAAACCTTTTGATCTAAAATTCGTCGTGTGGGCTATTTAATCATTTGAACTTCGGCTCGAATGTTTTATCAGGGGTAAGTTTAGAGGAAACTACTAGCCATGACATGCTCATCCCTAAAATCAAGGATGCTTACTATTCCAAAAAATCACATACATATAGTTGCAAATATACAGATATGAAGATGTTCTATCTGTTTAATTATATATATACATATATATATATGATATATGTATACAAAAATGTAAGAAGCTGGCAAGAGAATTAATACGGACTTAAGAACAAACGGCAGACACATGAGTTCATTCATCTCCACGTATATATTCCTCTTGTACTCAATGTTTTTGTTAATTCCCTTGTATTTATCATCACTCCATCTTTAGTTTTTGGCTTTTTATATATTTCCATCTTATAATCGTTTGGATTTTTCTGTTTATTTGTGCAATAATGTTTCTGTTTTTATGTAAATATGCTTGGGCGCGGTTCAAGACACTGACGTGCATGTTAGTATACAAATCAGCCATACAAAATGTCTGGAACCGACTTATTTATGGGAAATGTCATCTTCTCATGATCAAATAGTTCCAAGTAATCAAATAGTGTTTGGTCTATTGGGGTAGTCGTGTAGATATGGTCTCTCTAAAAAATTAAGAAGTCATGTTCTCTCGGGCTCGAGTGTATTGATATATCTATTATCTTGCCGCCACAATGCATTCGAAAGATAAATAGATATATAGACACAACAGGTAGTATAATTTGTTTTTGTGAACATGAAAACTTAGTACAATAAACTAATACTATGGCATAAAATTAAATTTCAGTTTGGTTTTTAGAATTTTCCTTGGCTCTACCAAATTCAAAAAACAAAACGAAAGTAAAAAACAACCCTAAGGTGCTTTCTTGATCATACCCTTTCTCTTTTTCCTTTATTTCCCTAACTTTTTTTTTAAAACAATTTCCCTAACTTTTTAGCAATTAATTATTCGTTTAATTTCCCTAATTGCGTTTAGTAGTTCATAATTCCCATGCTAATTAACAACAAGAGTGATTAAAATAAATGTTTTATTATATTTTTACACTAAAAGTAATAAAGAACCCGTAAACTTTGCCCAAATTTGAGGATATGATATCAATAATAATGGAAATAATTAAGATAAAATAATAATAAACCATCCATTAAGACCATGATTATTGGAGGTTCTTAGGGTGTGGTTCTTAGCGGAATATAAGAACCCGTGTCTTAACTTTTAACTAAAAAAACTAAGAACTGATTCTTAAATAAGAGTTTTAAGAGCCGGTTCTTAATTTTTTTAGTTAAAAGTTAAGAGACAGGTTCTTATATTCCGCTAAGAACCTCAGTCCAAGAATCCCAGTAATCATGTTCTAAGGATGAAATTTAATTTGAAAAACAAAATTGTGGGACATTTGAAAAGAGGGAAAAAAAATAAAAAGACCCAGCAAAAAAAATAAAAAGAAAACGTAAAGCTAAAGCAAACAAGCCTATAGCTAAGCGTCGTTACACTTTCAAAACCTCTCAGTCTCTCATCAAAATCCGAGAAAAAACAAAAAGAAAAAGTCTAAAGAAACTCTAATCTAAAGATCCGATCGTCGTCATCTTCACTTCTCTGGATCTTCGCCTTTTGTTTTGTCTCTTTTGCTTTATGTTCTGTTTCTATATCTTGCCCTAAATGAAAGACAGAGGAAAGAGAACAGCAATGGAGAGAAGAAACGACGACGTCTCGCTTCACTACAGCTCACCGTCGGAGCTCTCTTGTGGGAAACATCCATCGGTTTCCACTGTCGGAATATGTCCGTACTGTCTGAACGACCGTTTAGTTAACCTCGTATGCTCAGGATGCGGCGAACAGAGACTCTCTTCTTGCTCTTGCTCAGATATCTCTTCTAACCGAACCTCAAACGCCGCCGTAGACGCCGAGAAAGTCCTCCGGATCGCTTCTCTCATCGACGAAGAGGCGACGAAACAGAGGAAGCCGAAGAGAACAGAGGAAGTTGTGGTGTTCAAGAGGAGTAGTAGCAGCTGCGTTGAGATTAACAAGACGAAGCATCATCATAGATTCTCGAGACTCGGGAGGTTCTTCAGGAGGATTAATCCGAGAAAGGACAGAGCTTTCGATGAGAAGAACAACAACGACAACGATTCTTGGGTTTTGAAACAGAGTGTTTCGAGATCGAGATCGCTCTGTAGCTTCCGAGGAGGAAACGGGTACCTTATCGGGTCGGAAGAAGACGTATCGTCTTACTCCGGCGCGAGGAGCTCGTTCTCCGCCGCGAGAAGCTCCAGCGTCAACGGCGGTTTAGGGGTTTTCGATGCGACGATAACAGAGCATCGGAGGAGTAACTTCGAAGGGAGGAAGAGTAACTTCAGCGAGACGACGGAGCACCGGAGGAGTAATTTCAGTGAACCGGAGCCGCCTCGGAGGAGCTGTTTCGAGGCGAGGAAGAGTAACTTCAGTGAAACAGAGTATCCCAGGAAGAGTAACTTCAGCGAAACAGAGTATAAACAGAGTATCAATAATCATCCACGTAGGAGCAATTACGAAGCGCCGCCAAGGAAGAGTGACTCGTCGGCGATGAGTTTCACGAGAAGGGTTTTGTCGATGAAAGAGAGTTACTTTACCGGAGGAGAAGAGCCTGGTTTTATAGATCTCAAGTTTGATTCCTCTGGAGGAGGAGATGTAGTGGTGAACGACGGCGTTTTGGAGCATGGAGGAGGAGGGTCTTGCCGGTTAACAAAGAAGGATAGAGAGGTGAGTAAGAGTCGAAGAAGTTTCAAAGGATGGAAATGGATATTCGGACATCATCATCTTCATCATCATCAAAGAGATTCATGATGAATTGATGATGCTGATGGAGATTGAAGGTAACAATTGAACTGTTTGAGTGATCCGATACAAATCTTAGTAATAAAGGCTTTAAATTTTGTTTTCTCTAATGATTTTATCATTTTGTTTTGTTGAATATATATATATATATCGACGCATCGGACTCCAAGTTTTGTGATTTGAAATGATAAAGAGATGTGATTATGAGTGTACACAACTTAACCGGTTTTAACCAAAGTCTCATTTTGTAAACTGGTAACCTTAGAGTTCTAATGTATTTTATTGGTCACTTTAATTCAATACATGTGAAGGTTGATTAGCCTTTGTGAACTTTCATTGATACTGCTTGCGTCACAGAAGCTTTATCTACTAGAAATCTAATATTCTTTTTACTTGTGTATAAGCTATTGAAATATTCAGACATGAGCTTATATTCATCACCTTGTCCTCGGTATATGAATCTAAATATTATGGAACAGACTATCAACGCGCGATAGAATGCTGGGTTGGGGAGCTGATGTATATTTGAACTGTCTCTTGTGTTCAGGATCTGATGAGTCTAGGCAACATCTGTCTCCATCTGTCGCCTCCTATCTTATTTGAAGAATGTTTGAGGTGGTTAAAACCCCCTACTACAGACACTAATAGTCTCCAATCATTAAGCTGATCTTTAAAGCTGTTGTTTATATGGTTTGGAAAGAGAGAAAATGCTCGGTTGCACACCAACTTGTGCAGACCTACTCAAGCCATTATATCAAGTAGATTGTGCAATTGCGGTTAGACCCACTATCTCTGAACATGAAGCTCGCTAGTAGTTCTTCATCTACTCTTTTGGGTTCTTGGTTAAGTCTTTTTTTGAGGGCATTATTGTTAAGTCCCTGGGTATAGCCACTCTGGTCGTTTTTTTTTCTTTTCGTAAAGTTAGGTGGTAGAGCGTGTGATCAATCTTTTTTTTTGGTATGAAATGAAATGATAGAAAACAAAATAAAAAAAAATGTTTTTAAAAACATAATTCTGTCTCTTTACCACTTTAAAACAGTTCTTCAAGTTTTTATGTTTGCACACTTTCTAACAACGATTTTGCTTTAAAGATTCATTCTTACGATTGAACTACATTATTATAGGCTGATGCCTAGGAATAATGTTGTATAGTGGTCCAAACTAAAGCAATATAGCGAAAATTTCCAGCCTAGGCCCATGTTAAGCCTAATACAATCTTCATAGCCGTAGCGATGATGATGATTCCAAAGACGGGTTCAGTATAAACATTCTGAAATTTCAAGGGTCGAACAAACATCATGAAGATGATTTGGAGCTTCAAGGCCAGCAAAAGCTTATCATCGCACAATAATAACCCACCAGATATGAGATATAGATATAGCAATTACTCCCTGATAAAGATATAGATGCTGTAACTCTTAATGCATGTAAACAGTGATGAGAAAAATGTAGTTCACTCGTTAGTATTGAATCTTATGTGCTTTCCTATGTTGGTTTGCTGCTGTATTCTCTGCAGCGTTTGTGATTGCATTAGTTATTGGTTGGATATATGAGATATAAACATCATTACATTTTTCTAATCACTGTTTAAATGCATTGAGAGGATCTATTGTTGTTTAAACTCGTTTGGTGTGTGTATGAACTCAATGAATAACAAGAACTAATTCTTCTTATTAATCTCTTGTGGAAACTCACTCAAAACCACAAGCACTCAATCACACAACTCACACTAATATCATCAAATGACATTGTGTTTATATAAGACTTTAGATATCCTAATCCTAAAAGGAAACACTTATAAGTAGATAACTCCTAAATACACTTTGATCCTTATCTCATAAAGATCCTAAACTACTTAGGATTAGGATAGCTTGACGCTCAAGCTTTCTTCAAGCTTACTTCAACAGTCTTCTCCTTAAGCTTGAACTTCATATCTTTCAAGTCTTGAATGCCTATGAGATCTCTCATCTCTTTATACTTGACTCTTCCCGATGCTTTAGTTAGAACATCTGCCTTTTGCTCACTCCCCGGTACATGCTCAACTTCTAGTAACTCTTTCTCAACACATTCTCTGATAAAATGATACCTTGAATGTATATGTTTGCTGCGCCCATGAAACACCGGATTTTTTGAAAGTGCAATAGTCGATCGATTGTCGATGCGTATGGTGGTCCTTTTGAATAGAGCTCCCGTGATCTCTCCAAGGAGATCTTGCAACCAGATCGCTTGTCTTGCTGCCTCTGTCGCTGCCATGAACTCAGCTTCACATGATGATAGCGCAACTGTCTCTTGTTTTTGAGAACACCAGGTGATAGGACTCTGGCCAAGATAAAATATATGTCCCGTTACACTCCTTCCATCATCAGGATCTGTATTATAAGAACTGTCGCTGTAGCCAACTAGCTTCATCTCTTCATCCTTTGACCTCCCGAAGTTTAGACCAAGCGTAGTAGTACCTTGCAAGTACCGTAGACACTGTTTTATTGCTATGCCATGCGATTCCTTCGGGTTTGCCATATACCAGCTTAATACCCCAATGCAATATGACAAGTCCGGTCTAGTATGGAGTAGAGAACGGAAACATCCAATAATCTTTCTATAGTTAGTTGCATCGATATCTCTTTCCTTTTCAGACTTGGCTAGCTTGAGCCCCATCTCCATTGGCGTTTGAACTGAATTGCAAGAGCTCATCCCGGCTTCCTCTAGTATCTTCAGAGCATACCGGTTCTGACACAAAGAGATACCCTCTGCATGTTGATTCACTTCAATCCCCAGATAGTAAGTAAGCCTGCCTAGATCACTCATCTCGAACTTCATCGCCATCTCAGCCTTAAACTCTTTAATCTGTTTCAGACTTGTTCCTGTCACAAACAAATCGTCAACATACACAGCAACCACTAGAAGATCTCCGCTCACTGACCTTCGATACACAGAAGGTTCCTTCAAGCATCTCTCGAACCGAAAACCTAACAAGATTTTGTTTAGCTTGTAGTTCCAAGCTCGAGGTGCTTGCTTAAGGCCATATAATGCCTTTCTCAGTAGATAAACCTTCCTCTCACTTCCTTTAACCTCAAATCCTTTTGGTTGTGTAAAATATACTGTTTTTTTTAAGTCTCCATGCAGAAACGCAGTTTTGACATCGAGATGATGAATTTCCCATCCATGAGAAGCTGCAAGGTTGATTAGTAGCCGCATGGTTTCGATTCGAGCCACAGGAGCAAACACTTCTTCATAGTCTATCCCATGTTTCTGCACATATCCTTTTGCGACCAAACGAGCTTTGTATTTGTGAATACTGCCATCTGCGTTTCGCTTAATTTTGAACACCCATTTTAAGCCTATCGGCTCGCTCCCTGTGGCAGCTCAACTAGACTCCAATAGTCTAGTTTAGTGATCGACTTTATCTCATCTTCACACGCGAGAATCCATTCTTTAAGCTCTTTTGCCTGCTCGAAGCTGCTTGGTTCATCGTTTAGGGTTAGCAGTAGCTTGTCTCCTTCATACTCGGCTACCAACACATAGTCTTCCAGATATTTTGGTCTTAATCTTTGTCTCTCTGAACGCCTTAGCCCCGGTGGATCACCGTCTTGTGTCATCTCTTCTTCATCTTCATCGGTTGTATCACTCTCCTCTGTTTCAATATTTTCATTAGAGCTAGGTTTCACCAACTCGACCTTACTTTGCTATGTTTCTTCTCCCTCAATGCCATAATTTCCGAAAGCTCCTACAACAACTTTGAAATCACGTACTTGGCTATCTTCTGCGTCAGCTTACTTCCAATTCCATCCCTTCGTTTCATCAAATACAACATCTCGGCTGACAACTATTCGCTTAGCTTGAGGATCAAGTAATCGATATGCCTTTGATCCTGGTTCTGTGCCAAGATGAACTAATAGTCGTGATCTGTCATCGAGTTTCTTTAACAGCTTCGATTCTATCTTTGCATAACAGATGCATCCAAAGGTTCGCAGATGAGCAATATTTGGCTTCTTTCCTCGGAAAGCCTGATACGGAGTAACATCCTTTAATGCCCTCGTAGCTATTCTGTTCAACAAATAGGTGGAGTGTCTGATTCCTTCTCCCCACAAGTAGTTTGGGACATTCATGTGCTTCAAGCAGCTTTTGGTCATCTCTAACAACGTCCTGTTGCGTCTCTCGACGACACCATTCTGTTGAGGGCTATAGGGTGCTGTAAGATGCCTCCTGATACCTGATTCTTCGCAGTACTCATGGAATTCGTTTGATAAAAACTCTCCTCCCCTATCCGTTCTTAGGGTTTGTATCTTTGCTTTTGTCTCCTGCTCTACTCGTTTCTTAAAGACTTTGAACTTACTAAACGCCTCGCTCTTCTCTTTAAGTAGAATAGTCCACATATATCTTGAATGATCATCAATTAGGACGAAGATATACCTGTTTCCAGCACTTGTGGTTGGTGTTATGGGACCACATAAGTCACCATGTATAAGCTCAAGCAGCTTCTCAGCTCTGTAGGTTGTTGTTTGCGGGAAGGATTGTCTGGCTTGTTTGCCAAGTAAGCAAGAACCGCTTACATTCTTCTCGATATTGATTTGTGGAACACCAACAACCAGCCTTCATTGAACCATTGATCACATTGTCTCCAAATTGATATGTCCTAACCTTGAATGCCAGCGCAGAAAACTACTTGTTTCAGTTGTGAGTAAACTCATTGTCTTCTTTATCTTCATTCGAACTTTGTACAGGCGATTTTTCGACCTAGCAGCCTTAGCAATCAGCTTTCCCTCACGATCATACATTATGAGATATTCATCCTTCATTCTTATGTCGCAACCCGACTCTGTAGCCTGTCCTAAAGATATAATATTACTCTTTAGATCTGGTATATAGTAAATGTCTAGAATCTTTCGTGGTTCTCCGTTTCTGTCCAAGAACTCGATAGACCCCTTTCCTTTGATATCAATGCGAGAGTCGTCGCCAAATCTGACTTTTCCAGTAATGGTCTCATCAATGCTCGAAAAATATCTCCTATCACCACTCATATGATTTCTAGCTCCGTTGTCGAGGTACCAGATGTTATCTTCGTCATTACCTACTTCGTACTTGCTTGGAAGCGCCTTTTCTTCATTCAAATAAACAACCTCATGAAGCATAAGCTCATCAGCCTCTTGAGTATCATCTTTCTCCACTTCTTGTGCCTCCTGAAGCTTCAGTTTGAGGTCAGGACAATCCATCACGTAATGGCCCAACTTGTCACAGCGGTAACAGGTGACGCGTGATGCGTCACGCGGAGTGTAGTATCTCCCGCGACCTCGTCCCCTGTTTTGATATCTTCCTCCACGGCCTCTGTACCGATTGTCTCCATTGAAACCACCGCGATTTGATTGTGTGTCGCTGTTTGCATACATCAACTTGCCATGTTCTTCTGGAACTTCTTCTTCCTCTGCAACACGCTCCTCATATGCTTTGAGACGTCCTACAATGTCCTCAAAACTGGTTGTTTTTAGATCCAGTACCTGCTCCAAAGCCGCCACTACATGAATGTATTTTCTCCGGGGAAGACACTTTAGAAATTTCTTAACAAGTTTGGTTTCTTCGATCTCTTCACCCAGGCTAGATGACTTTGATGATATCTCAGAAAGCTTTCCAACGAAATTATCAATCATCTCTGTATCCTTCATCTTGAGATGATCAAACTCCGCCATTAGAGTCTGCAATCGAGCTTCCTTTACTCTCTCTGCTCCGACGTTTCTTGCTTTGATTGCGTCTCATACTTTCTTTGCCGTGCTTAGCTCGCCTACCTGTAGGATAAGAGTCTCGGGTATTGATTGAAACAGAAGCACCATAGCCATATCATTCTTGGCATCGTCCCTTGCTTCGGTCTCAACAATTTCCCAGACCTTATGAACCCTAAGGAGAATTCTCATTCTCATGGCCCACACTGTATAGTTTGTTGCGTTTAGTATAGGGCACTTAATGGAAGAGACTCCTCCCTCCTTCGTCGAAGTCGTTATCGCCACCGTAAGATCCGTCATATTGGTACCGTAAGCTCTGATACCACAATGTTGTTTAAACTCGTTTGGTGTGTGTATGAACTCAATGAATAACAAGAACTAACTCTTCTTATTAATCTCTTTTGGAAACTCACTCAAAACCACAAACACTCAATCACACAACTCACACTAATATCATCTCATGACATTGTGTTTATATAAGACTTTAGATATCCTAATCCTAAAAAGAAACACTTGTAAGTAGATAACTCCTAAATACACTTTGATCCTTATCTCATAAAGATCCTAAACTACTTATGATTAGGATAGCTTGACGCTCAAGCTTTCTTCAAGCTTACTTCAACATCTATAACTTTATTAGGGAGTAATGGCTATATCTATATCTCATATCTGGTGGGTTATTATTGTGTGATGATAAGCTTTTGCGGGCCTTACAGCTCCATCTCATTCATGAATTTTGTTCGACACTTCCGTCTTTTGATTCATCATCCTCGCTAGGGCTGTGCAGATTGGATTAGGCTTGGCATGGGCTTGAATTCTTGCATGAATTTGCTTTAATTTTTAATCGCTAAAAAACAGATGCATGGAAAGTAAGCCAGTCACGGTCGGTCTGTAGTTTATCGGACATGGTCGGCCCTCAGGTTTTTGGACCACTATATAACGTTATTTATTAGGCATCAGCATAATTAATTGTTATTATTGTTTTTTCTGTCAATGGTAGTCATTGTTGAAGATTAGTACGTATACCATTTTATTTGTTAGAATATTGATTGATTTTTTTTAACTTGAACATGTATATGTAAATACATTGAAATCATCTTGATGCAAGTTGAATAAGATTTTTATACATATCCAATTTAATGCAAGACAAATGAAAACGATAGTAAAGAACCTTGACATATCATTTCTGATCATCATATACTACTTCATTAAAATTTGATGAGCTTGTTAAGATTGACGAAATAGATAAGAATCAGTTGTGGAAGCATGACTTGCTAATCTTGGCAAAAGAAACGTTTCTAAGACGAAAAGCATGGCTGAAGTTGGATAAATTTGGCCACGTATGTTTCATATCCAATGTAAAAGAAAAACGTTTTTTACAATTTAGTATTCTAATGGGTATATATGAAAGGAAAACTTGTTGATACTGAATCCGATGAATAATAAAGCTAGGTTTACTTTGTTCGTTAATAACATTCATGTAAACATTCGTAAAGTCTATAAATATTGTTTTACCAATGCTTATGTTTCTACTTAACCATGTTTTTATTTGTTATTATCAGTTTTTAGTCTTGGCCAAACGATAGTTTTAACTTTTATCTGGTGATGACTTATGCATGGTCTTATTAAAAACTATCAATGCATCTATTTGCCAAACGTATCAATGTACCATTCTATCTTGATGTTCGGATTCACGTAACCTTTGCTTTGGTGTTTAATAAAGAAAGATACTTAGCGTGTACATAAGGGACAGCTTTTCACAAAAGAGCTTTGAATTACGTCATATCTTTTAGTTCACATGAACTTAATTTATATTTTACTTCCATATATCACTATAATCGCTATTTTCCAGAAAGATTTGTAATCGCATGATCACTGCAGATTCAATAACTAGTCGATTTTAATGTGTACATAACATGGTACTTGTTAGCTGAAATTAGAAATGTTTTCATAATTTAATCAAAAACCATTTTCTTCATCCATACCCTACCAAAAAGAATATCTTGATCGAATGGCTACATTAATATAGAGTGTTATTCAAGGAAAATTAGGCAAGATTATCGTAATCCCATAAATTCTGTTCACACATTATATTATCCAAAATAATACTCTATATACGTTCATTTATTATATTTTTGCTTCGTAGATTATCCCTTTCCCAATGTCTTCCCTTATAGAAGCAAAGAACAAAGGAGTTTGTTGAAACCAAATTTCCCAAAATATGTTAGGATTTAGATTGCTCTTTAATTTCTTCTTTTGCCTTTGTATTTCTTAACTGACTCAATTTCATTCAAAATTCAATGGAAGATCTTAACACATTTGCTGCTGACTGCGTCGTTGTATCATGTTGCTGCAACTGTCTTGTTCTCCAAATCGTGATCTTCATCTTCCTTGGGATTCCTCAAAAACTGATCAAGAACACAAGAAAATGTTACACAAAATGGGGCATAAACGGAAGAACAAAAAGAATGGGGCTCGATTATGAATGTCGAGGAAACACCGGGGTCGATTGGGAATGGAGAAAAGAGACTCTGAGTATAGAGATGGAGGGCTTTGGATGTATTGAAGAAGTTGAAGAGGCTTTACAGGAGTTTTCAAAGAATGGTGAGTTTTTGTTTGGAAGCTTCTGGCGAAAAGAGAGGGTTCAAAACTTGTCAATGTCAAGTTGTGTTAATGAAAACTTTGACCTAAAATTTGTAAGTCGTTATGAGATAATCGAAGAAAATTTCTACTCCTTGGATTATACATTAACAACTTCACATATTGAAATTAGTGGAAATAAAAATAGCCCTTGTATCCACTAGGTTGGGGTTTTGCTTGTTCCCAACTTCAGAGATCCGTATTTTTTCAGCCATGTTCTGATCATCATATAGTTAATAAATGACATGCTTTGTGAAAATTTTATATCATGGACACTCTTTTAATATCGACTCATACAAGTTTTAACAAGTAATAAATATCATAATGAATTTTATTATGGCGGTGAAAGTTTGATTGGTGGATTATTTAGTTGTAGTGCACCAATAAAATGTCATAGTATTATGGATGTTTTTAAAAGGAAAAGAACATCAGATTTTAAGATAACATAAATACGGATATAAGAGTAGTAAAATATTCATTCATATGATCAATATTCAAATTCTAAAATATTTATTTTTTAAATGTTTTTGCTTTATTCCTTTTTGATTTTTGTTTAATCACAACGGTTAGTAACAAGCAATCACTACAAGAAAACAGCGATATTCTAACGGACATTCCGACGGAAAATAAAATCCTCGGAATATCCCGAGGAATTTCCGAGGAAATTCCGAGGAAACACAAAATTTGGTTTCCTCAGAATTTCCTCGGAATATACCGACGGAATTCCGAGGAAATATCAATCCGTCGGAATATTCCGAGGAAATTCCGAGGAAACATGTGTTCCTCGGAAAAAACCGGTGAATTCCGAGGAAATATTATAGCCGTTGGAGAGCCGTTGGGGGATTTTACAAAATTCCGAGGAAATTCCGACGAACTAGCCGTTGGCGTCGGAATTTCCTCGGTCTGTCGGCAGGATTTAAACTATAAATACAAGCACTCTTCTTCCTCTTCATTCACTTCATATCTTCATCCTCCCTCTTACTCTATTTACCACGAATTTGATTCATAAAAAATATGCTTCTTCAAATTATTTTCGTTCTTGGATCGATCGACCTCATTTGGATCCGAACACGAGATTGCTTACGGAAGAATACCAACGAGGTATAACCAAATTCATGGGGTTAGTTCACCGACAACCGGAAGCAAAAACATGTATGTTAAGATGTTCTTGCTCTAATTGTAAAAATAGAAAGGTTATTAAAGAGTGAGATGTTTGGACTCATCTATATTTGAGTGGGTTTACACGAAGTTACAAAATTTGGTATCATCATGGGAAAACTGATTATGAACATGGTAGTACTAGCGAACCTCAGCCAGCGGTTAGATTAGAAGAACCAATTAGAACGGATGTAGATTATGGTGTAGGTACTGAGCAGATGGTAAATGATCATTTTAGAGGGGAAGATTTACCCAATGCACAAGCTAGGAGATTTTATGATATGTTGGATGCTGGAAAGCAACCATTGTACGAAGGTTGCAGAGATGGTCATTCAGCTTTATCATCTGCTACAAGATTGATGGGCATTAAAACAAATTATAATTTGGCTGAAGACTGTGTGGATGCGATTGCTGATTTTGTAAAAGGTATTCTACCCGAGGATAATGTAGCTCCTGGTTCATACTACGAGGTTCAGAAACTCGTAGCTGGTCTTGGTTTATCGTATCAGGTAATAGATGTATGCAGCGACAACTGCATGATTTATTGGAGGGCGGATGAACAGCGGGTTACATGCAAATTTTGTGGAAAGCCTCGTTATAAAGATACGAGTGGAAGAGTTCCAGTGCCATATAAAAGGATGTGGTATTTACCTTTGACGGAAAAGTTGCAGAGGTTGTATCTGTCTGAACGCACAGCGCAACCAATGAGATGGCATGCGGAGCACTCAACAGATGGTGAGATCAGACATCCTTCAGATGCAAAAGCGTGGAAGCATTTCCAATCAAAGTATCCCGACTTTGCGTATGAGAGAAGAAATGTCTACCTTGGATTATGTACTGATGGTTTCAGTCCGTTTGGCAAGAGTGGAAGACAATATTCTCTATGGCCCGTCATTCTTACACCATACAACCTACCCCCAAACTTGTGCTTGCGACGAGAGTTTTTGTTTCTCTCGATTCTCGTTCCCGGACCAGAGCATCCTAAGAGATCACTTGATGTGTTTCTTCAGCCACTAATATATGAGTTGCAACAACTATGGGCTCAAGGTGCTGAAACATACGATGTTTCGTGTAAAGAAAACTTTCAAATGCGGGCAGTACTAATGTGGACAATAAGTGATTTTCCAGCATATGGTATGTTGTCTGGATGGACAACGCATGGAAGGCTATCATGTCCATATTGTCAAGATAACACTGATGCTTTCCAACTAAAACACGGAAGGAAAACGTGTTGGTTTGACTGTCACAGGAGATTCCTACCACCTGATCATCCATATCGTAGGAGTAGGAATTTGTTTACGAAGAACAAGAGGGTGTTTGACAGTCCACCTCCGGAAATTTGTGGGAAAGATTCGAAGATACAACTAAGAGATTTTGGTGCAGAAAGGACGCCAGACGTCGGTGGACATGAGCGTTTTCCGGTAGATGCTGTTGGAGAACTACATAACTGACACAAAAAAAGTATTTTCTGGGATCTGCCATACTGGGAGGATCTGAGGCATAATTTAGATGTCATGCATATTGAGAAGAACTTTTTTGACAATCTCATGAACACGATCCTTAATGTTCAAGGTAAAACAAAGGATAATTTGAAGTCAAGACTGGATTTAGTCGATATATGCGCTCGTTCAGAACTTCATGTTGATGAGAATGGTAGGGCTCCTTTTCCCATATACCGACTTGATGCAGAGGGAAAAGATGCGTTCTTTGATTGGATTTCAAACGATGTGGAATTTCCAGACGGTTACGCATCAAATTTGCGTAACTGTATCGACAGAAAGGAAGGAAAGTTTACTGGCTTGAAAAGCCACGATTGCCATGTAATGATGCAGCGCCTCCTTCCGTTCGCCTTTAAGGAACTATTAGCACGAAATGTTCATGAAGCAATTACAGGGCTAAGTGGTTTCTTCCGCGATTTATGCACGAGATCAGTGACTCTTGAAGGTATTGAAAATTTGAAGACTAACATAGCCGTGATTCAGTGCAACCTTGAGAAGATAATTCCTCCCTCATTTTTTGATGTTATGGAGCATCTTGTTATTCACCTGGCAAGAGAATTATAACTTGGTGGTCCTGTGCAGTATAGATGGATGTATCTGTATGAGCGGTATATGTTCCATTTGAAAAAGATGGTGAAAAATTTAAGTAGGGTGGAAGGTTCTATAGTCGCACAGATGATCAATGAAGAAACTTCAAACTTTGCCGAGTACTACTTTCCAGCAGAAGTTCAGACCAAAAACAGAAGACCTGCTCGGCATGATGATAGAGGCGAACGGGCAACATATCATGTTACGGTTCCAGATATTTTCACAGACGTTGGACGACTTAGCGGAAAACCAAAGGACCGTCGACTTACTGAGCAGGAGCGCAGTCATTTGCAAACATATTTGCTCACCAACTGCGAAGACGTTCTTCAATATGAGAGGTAAATAAATTAGCTTACAAATTTTTATTTTAACAAGTTGAAATTTAAATCTTAATTAATTACATTATTGTCATTATATACAGGATTTTCATGGCAGAAAAGCGGTTCGAGTATAGATACGCCACAGAGGACGAACTAGAAGAAATGAAGCATAGAGAATTTACTGGATGGATGTTTACTTATGTGAGTGCTTTAAACAAATTAAAATATATTTTATCACATATTTATACTAATTCACATTTATTGATATAACATATATATATGTGCTATTAATAGGTGTCTGCTGGTTTGGCCAGAGGTGAAACATTTGACGATTGAATACGTGAGATGGTCGTTGGACCAAACTTTGTTGTGAAGTCATATCCGAGATTTTGTACTCGAGGATATGCATTCACAACTCAGAAGAGGAGACGTTCGAGTACGACTTATGATGCTGGCGTTTGTTCTGCATCAGGAGATGATGTATACTACGGACACATACATGAAATTTTGGAAATCAAGTATTTGGGCATGGTTGGATTGCGCTGTACTGTTTTCTATTGTGATTGGCACGACAACACTCCAGATCGAGGTGTGAGAACAGATGCATTTGGTGTTACATCAGTAAATTCGAGGCGAAAGCTGCAATATTATGATCCTTTCATTCTTGCTTCTCAGGCCGATCAGGTAATTAAATGTTAATTATTCAGAATGATTCATCATCATGTGTATTAATTTATAATTTTTCTAAATGTTACAGGTTTGTTATATCAAGTACCCCCGGGTAAGGAACAGAGATGATCCATGGGTTACTGTTACAAGACTCAACCCGAGAGGCCGAGTTCAGGGAAGTTCTGAGCTGGAAGACCCACTACAACCAAGCACATCCTGCAACTTAAGTGCACCAGAAGATTTAGCTGGAGTTGGCCTTGTAGTCGATTTAACCGACTTCGGAGAGGAAGCCGTCGTTCACGTAGAGGATGAACCAGTGATTGGAGAGTTTCACCAAGATCCAGATTCAGATTCATCTGGTGATGATGACTCGGAAACAGACTACCATTGATTTTTTTTTTTTTTAAAGAAATACCGAGGAAATTCCGAGGAACACTTGATATAACCTCTTTCCTCGGATATTAGTTATTTGGTTTATCTAGCAAGGCAAAGCTGAATACGAATTAAAAACTACTCAAAACACAACCAAATAAAACGAAGAAACCATGTAAAAGAAATACGAACTCAAAATTAAGAAAAAAAATAAGAAAAAAACTAAGTTCAAAACTAAGTTCAAAATTAACCGAAAAAAAAAACATAGCTCCTACTCCCCGTCTCCTGCTCCAGATGTTCCTGCATCTTTGGGTCTCTTGGACCTCTCTCTTACCCTGTGTGTGCCACTCGAACCCGAACCAGAGCTGGATGGAGAGTTGTCCCGATGAACTACATCATCCTTTTGGCAACGACACGGCCTGATACGTGAAATGGCAGCCCAGATCTTGTGTAGCATGTCGTTGTTTGTCTTTATGCTCTGATCTCTCCAATGTTGTTGCTGGCGCGAAGTGGCGTTCGGTGGAAGCTCTTGCAGCTTGTACTGGCTGGAGTCTGATGGGAGTAGCTGATGGGGTTGTGAATCATCTGGAATGGCTTGTGCAGCCTCATCTTCTTCTTCTTCATCATCCACGGCCTTGCCTTTGGTCTGATATTTTGGCGTGAAGAAGGATGACTTGTCTACTAGTGCGGTAGCAGGGGGTAGGAACTCAACTGCAGCCTCTGAAAGTAGAGCAGTCAGGCCGATCTGAGGCAGGTGGCAGTAGAGTGTTTTCTTCGCTCGGTCCTGGAATACGTAGACGTAAGGACCATCCCGATCGATCCTCGAGTGGGGACCAGCTATGAACTCCTTACTTACTAGAGAAATGACATCCAGGTAGTTCCAAGCAATGTTGTTCGATCTGTCCAGTGCTACCTGATGGTTCTCGCAGTTTACACCCACATGTGTAAGGATCCGAGTAATCACTGCACCAAATCCACATGCACTGCTCTTGGATTTGGTTACTTTCCCCTTGTATACTGCTAATTTTGCGGCCAGCACCGCTCCCATGTTGAAGGCAGTAGCAGGTGGGAATGTAGAGTTTCCAAATGCCGGTAGCAAATGCCTCACACCTTGGTACAGAAGGCACAACTCCCATTGCGTGACTGATGCGGCTGTGGTTGTCCCGTATATAGCAATGAGCCAATGAGGCGTGTGGCATATCTCAGTACTTACAAATCATGTAAGGACCCTATCCCACTCTCTTAGGTTCTATTTGTTAGGTTTTTGTGTAGTTTTGATAGATTTTTGTTAGGGTGATTGGTTAGGATTGTGATTTGGTTGTATAATAGGTTTAGAATTGTGATTTGGTTGAATAATTTGTTTTGTTGAATTGAATTTAGAATTTTTTATAATTTTTTTATTTTTTTGTATTTATAAAATCGATTTTTTTATATAAAATCGATTTTGTATTTTACAAAACGATTTTTCTATATAAATTCGATTTTTTGGATTTTACAAATCTTTTTTGTATATAATTCAATTTTTTTGGATTTTACAAAACATTTTTTAATATCTATAAAACTTTTTTTGTGATTAAAAACTATTATTTGGGATTTAAAAATATTTTTAATATATATATATTATTAAAACTATTTTTTTGTAATTATTAAACTATTTTTTATTTATTAAAACTATTTTTTGTTATTAGAACTTTTTTATATATTTATTAAATATTTTTAATATCTATAAATTTTTTTGTGATTAAATTATTTGGGATTTTTTTTTTTTTTTAAAAAATTAATTTATATATTTATGTATTTATTAAATATATTTTTTTAATTTACAGGTCTCATGATGATCAGACCCGGCCTCGACAGCGTCGTGGTCGTGGTGGTACGGGGAGGCAGTCTCGGGATTCTAGCCATTTTCAGGATCCTTCTTCGCCCCACAGCTCCAACCATACATCACTCTCTGCCGCACCCGCTCCTGCTCCTCTCGCTCCCGCTGCTGCATCCGCTCCTGCTCCTCCGGGTCCTCTGGGAGTGATGAGTGTTGCGGAATTGGTTCAACATCCCGGTCGTGACCATCTTCCGTATCTCACTCCGTATCCACATGGACGGGGTCAAACATGGTAATTAAACATTTTTTTTTCTTAAATTTGGATTCATTATTAACCGTTTGTTCTTTTTATTAGGTTCAACCGATCCGGGAACGGGATCAACGCATGGATCAACCGTATGATGTACTCAGCCCTCGACAGGGGACATCCGACTTTCACTCACTTCCCTACCGACAAGCAGGTTCTGTGGTTTCGTCAGTTGCGGTAAGTATTCTAATTTTTTTTTATATTTTAATCTTTAATATAAATTTTCTACTAATTGTGTTTTTTTTTTCAGCAAGAGTTCAACTGGAATTCCGATGAGACGCTTTTTATCTATCACCACTTCGTCATAAAGTTATGGACAACTATGGGAAGCAGATCCACGAGTGGAAGAAGAAGTGGGAAATCAATAAGGTTCGATTTAATTTATTAAACAAATTTTAATTTATTAAACTATTTTTTATTTATTAAACTATTTTCTTTTTTCTTTTATTAAAAGGTCCCAAAGTCGATGAACGACACGGTCTGGAAGGAGTTGTGTGCGCATTGGGATAAGGAAGAGACGAAAGAAACTTCTTCCACCAACTCCACCAACCGCAGGAGCGACCGTAAAGGGAAGGGCATCTACAAGCATAACTTGGGTGCTCAATCTATTGCCACTCTGGGAGATCGCATGGTAAGTTCAACCGCTTTTTCTTCAATTATTTGAGTTTCAGAATTTTAATTTATTGTGCATTTCTTCTAATTTCTAATGTTTCTTTAATTTATGTTTTTTTAAGGCGAAGAAGAAGAAAATGATGGCGAGCCGGTTGATGATCTCGCCCTAATGAGGAGGGCGTATACCAACAAGAAAACCGGCCAGATTGATGACGGTCTTGTGAGGGACGTGGTCGACCTGGTCCAAAACTCAGGTGGTAGACGAAGTGTCTCAGCTTCAAACCGAGGATGACGCTTCGACGGCTTCGACCAACTTGTCCCGGTTTCGAATCAACGAAATCGTTGAATCCGTAAGTTCTTTTTTTTTTAATGTTCAATTCATTTATTTCTTGGTTTAAATTTGTAAATTTGGCTATTTTCTATTCAGTCGGTTCCAAAGAAGAAGGGACGTTTGGTCGGTTTGGGTCGTCGCACCCGGTCGGTTCTCCTTCTTCTGCACCAACGCCCTTTGTTGATCCAGAAGTAAGTTACGGCTCAGTTGAAGGACAAGGATGATCGCATATCTTTGTTGGAGATCCAGATGGCGGCTCAACAGGCGGGCTATGAGGCACACAGAGGAGGTGAACCAGCAAATGATGGAGATGATGCAGAGGATGTACCCGAATGAGGTGTTGCCGGACGTGCCAGATCAGTAGTTTTTTTTTTCAAAAACTCGGAATGTTTTATTTTTATTGTGAAACTTTGAATATTAATTAATATGATTTCAATTCTAATTTTATTTTATATTTTCGAATTTAAATTTCAAAAAATTTTATTTTTAAAAAAATTATTATATTTTTACATTCTGAGGAAATTAATTATATTTTTTACTCGATCGATCGATGCGTTTTTGGACATATATCCATCGATCGATCTGTTTATAAAAAAAACGTTCGGAATATTACGAGGGACATCTTCCTCGGAATATACGAGGGACACCTTTCCTCGGAATATCCGAGGGACATCTCCTCGGAATATACCGAGGGACATGTTCCTCGGAATATTCTGAGGAAGATGTCCCTCGGTATATTCCGAACGTTTTTTATAAACGGATTCGATCGATGGGATTTATGTCCAAAAGCATTGATCGATGAACTTCCGAGGAAATATCCCGTAAGACAGTTCTCCCTCGGTATATTCCGAGGAGATTTCAGACAAACTATGATCTCGGAATGTTCGCTCGGAAATGTTTCTAGAATTCCCGTCGGAAAATT
>NW_026014720.1:0-35306 GCF_020379485.1 Brassica napus | reverse complement strand
TTTGTTTATATCCTTATCGTTATTAGCAAATTAGCAATCCAACTACACATAGTTGTCAAATAAGTCTAATTAATAATTACTATTAATTGAGAAACAGTCACCAAAAAAAAATATTAATCAAGAAAAACATTACAACATATGTTTGTAGTCACGTGTTAATCATGAGAAATTCAAAATTCAGTTCAATTTTCAGAAAAATAGTAACACTCTTAATTTACAATTATAATTTTTTTAAACATAACTACTCACAAATGCAATACAAAATGTACACAAGAATATTTTCAAACTGACCTTAAAAATAAACGATACGGAATTACCAAATATGATTAAGACATAACTATTGAGACAAGTAATGATTAGATTTAAAAATATTTGAATAACAATTTTTGTGATAAAGCCTATTAGTTGTGATTTATTTAACTTATTATTAAAAGAATTCTAAACAATCACAACAACTAATAATAAAAATTATTTTTCTTATATGATATTTGGACTTTTTAACATGACTATAAATTTCATCAATTGGTAGATCTCTCAACATAAAAATTATTGTAATTATTGGTGTAAATATTATTTAGTAATAAACAAGAACAAAATATTATAATTATGAATATAAATAGTGAGTCTCAAAAATAAAAATTCAAATATATTAATCATAGTTGTAGATTAAAACTTATAACATATAAAATAATAAAAAATTATTTATAAAATTGTATTTAAAAATGATAGAAATTAATAGTTTCACTTTAAAGGTGGCATTAGAAAAAATCGCACATTAGAAATTGTTTAGTTTTATCTTATGTATCAAATTAGTGAATCGTTAAAAAATAAATATTATTATTAAAATATATTATAAATTATGTTAATATCACTGAAATTTACGTATAATTCATATAAAATAAATAAAACAATTGTTTTGATTTTTAACCAATACAATTTAATAAATAAACAAAAATGATTTTCTCGTTTATGTGTTTACTCTGATTTGAATTATATAGAAATAATATTAAATGAAACACAAAATAAATAATGACGTAAAATTTGGAAAAATAAATCAATAAGATTTATTTGAAACTACATATTATTTATTTATTATAAGAATACACGTTGGGTATAGTTGTAGTAGAACAAACTTATCAAATTACAAATAAAATTATATGTCTAATCTATATTTAAATAAATTAGGTTATTATATATCCAATAACCTCTATTTGTACATGGTATTTTCCGTGACAGCCAAACTAGTCTTTTTCAATGGCAAATCAATCTCGTTTTAAACTAGACAAATAGACTTGTTAGGTGGATTGTTGAAAATTATTATGACAATCATAAAATAAGAACCTAATCATTTGGTATACTTCCAAATGCAGTATTGCCATATAGAAAATTTTATGTACAGGGGTTCATTTTAAACAATCATTTTTTCTTTAATATTCTTACTAATCACATTGAAGTAAACACAGGAATGTTTTGAATCTTATATGGAAGTCAAGTATTCTTGAAAGGTAAAAAAATATTTCATTCATGTTTGTATTTTTTTTTAAATGCATAATCTTCTGTAATTTGAATTCATGCAAATTTTTAGTCATCGTTCATTTGTATTGTATACTATGTTTTATATAATTCTTACAATGTTCAAAGAAAAAGAATTTTTCAAAGTTTCCTTCTTTTAAAATATTGAATATACCATAATGTTTGATAATATTTCATTCTTTTAGTGAAAATTTTTTTTAATCTTAATATTATTTTGAGATTTAACCTATTGATTGTTATATAATAATACAAAACTATAAAGATCTTATTGTTCTATTTTAATTTTAAAAGACCAATTAATATAAACTGGGATGTTGTATCTAAAATTTTGTTGTTGGATTTTCTAGAATCTAAATATGTAGAATCGAGATAATCTCTTTAATGAATTTATATTGATATTATCTTTTATGATCAGACTATAGTAACATATATGTTCAAAACTTTTCTAAAAGTCTTAATAATTTCCACAAATGTTTAAAATTTCCAAACTAATGTTGTATTGTGGATCGGACATTAGAGTTCTGGACGGAATAGAAGTTATATATTAGAAAGGGGAAATCTAAATAATAAAATTAAATAAAATAACAATAAAATATATTAATGTCACTGAAGTAAATGACGTACAATAGAATATTAAAATAAATAAAATGAATGTTTGTTTTCACATATCGTCATGAATGTATTGTTTCTTTGTTGCTCTACTTAATTATTTAAAATACGAAATGAAGAAACTTTCACAAATGGAAAAGAATTTTATTGAAAAACTCACTCGAATATTTATTTATTTATTTTTAAATACACTTGTTAATACATTGATACAACTAAATAAATAGTCGCTATTATATTTAAAAAATTATTATTATCATTTCTTTTTTTTGTGCATGGTATATTTTTCTCGTAAAAGCCATCTCTTCTTTCAATGGCAACATACCGTTTTTCAAAAACTAGAAAAATCCATGTATGTGGATCTGTTGATTATTATGTTTTTTTGTTAATTTATTGCAGGATACTATGCTTTTGATCAAAAATATACAACTAATGAAACAGAAAGAGCTATGTTTTATTCACGAAAAACAGAGTAAATCTGTTTTGTACACATAAACAAAGTTTCCAGATATAAGCATACAAGCAAACCAACACAAACACGAACCAAATAACCACAACTTATCATGATTAAATAATTGAACATATATAACTTTGATTAAAAAAAATGCTTGTACAGAAACACCGAACACGACCTAACATCAAAGCACCACCTCCGAATGACTTAACCCCAAATCCTAATCAAGAGCAATTTCAAACCATTAGAAGAATTCACTCATGAAAAGTCACATACGTAACACTAATAAATTGTTACAATTCCAGATATCTACTTTAAGATCCTAAGGCCTTCAAGCAGAATGAACTGTAGCTTCTCATGGAATATAACGCTTGTTTCACCATTTTAAGAATTATAAAATATTACATTTTCAAACTATAGAATGAACAATAGGGATTGTGTAGGTTCTGATTTATAACGTAGTGGTCTAAGTTTTTGTGATTCAACTGCACATTAGTTGTCGATTGTATTAACTTTAAAACAATTCTAATACACGAACAACCAAACATACATGAATCCAAAAATCATATAGTGATTCATGAATTAATTATTAACATGTATTTATTTCATAATTGTGTTTATCTTAGAACAAAATAATTTATTGTTTTAATTTTGTTTTTAGTTTTTAGTTTAAACAAAATCTGGATAAAATGACTTTCACATATAAGAAAGTGCAGTTTTCAAAAGAAAAAAATCAAAATGTATTCTTCAAATTTAAAATCATAAATAGAGTATTTTTCAAATTATCCCTAATAATAATATATATAAAAATTATATATAAAATTGCGCGGATCTTAACTTAATCTATATTATAATAGAGGACTTTCCTCACTCCTAAAAGTGTCCACGTGGACATCTTTTTATTATGTAGGTCCCACGTTCGGTTTGATCATATGTCTGCGCAAGTCTCTGCGTTTGGTTTGATTTAGGTACATGTTGATTTTAATTCGGTTCAAGTCATAAAAAAATGTTGGTTATATGACAAAACTCTGCGTTTTATTTTGGGAAATTCCTTAAAAAAATACACTATTAATTTTCTTTGCTAAAATAATACACGAACTATTTAGCCTTCCCATTAATACACAAACTAAATTTCGTTATCCATAAAATACATCAACTTTTGAATTTCGGAGGTTTACACCTCAATTTTGACAGTGTTAACTCTGTTTAACAGAGTATTAAGACGATGTTAATTTTTAATTAGACACGTGCTTGAGCCGTGAAAAACTTGGTATTTTCATAAAATTCTCAAATCGATTGAGAACAAATCCTAATTTCTTCTAGTCCCAAATCGATTAAGAACCCTAATTTATTCGAATCTTCTCGAAACGTGTTCTTCTTCTTCTGTCGCTTTGACCTCCATGTTTTCAGAGAGACAAAGAAGATGAGGTGATTTCATTTTCAAGAAATCTTTTGACTCTTTAGAACATGTCGCTTTGAATTTGCTTTTGATTCTAATTCCTTACTTTGATTGTAGTGATCAAGGAGTAATAAGGATTTCTCTACAGTATGGAGGCATAATGGAGCACAAAGATAACAATTTTTTCTATCGGGAGGATTTTCAACAAAGATATTGTTATCGATCCGGATTACATGACATGGTCAAGTTTGAAGGTTTCTGTGAAAACAATGGGTCAAATGGGCCAGTGAAATATGTTTGGTACAAGCTTCCACAAGAAACTATGGATTTGGTGAGAGCGATTTTCGAACTCACTTCAGATTCGTCTATTAATCAGATGTGTAGTGAAGCTATGAAAGTAGGTGGGTCAATATTTACATTGAGCAAAACATAGGTGAAGAAGAAAGGGTTGATGAAGAAGTACAGAAGGATGGTGAAGAAGACAGAGGTGAAGAGACAGAAGTGAAGAAGACAGAGATGATGAGAGGCAGAACAATGGAGAACAGTCAAACGCTGCTGATGAGGCAGAAGAAAAAATCATCGAAGATGGAGGAGAAGATATTCCATTTCAGTCACTATTCGTGAAGAAAGAAGTTAGAGGTGAAGCTAATGATGATGAGGAAATTAGAGGTGGAGCTAATGATGATGAAGAAGAAGAATCTGAGAGACAGTTAAGGGATGTTGAACATCCGGCTCCTGCTGTTGACACTGACGATGAATGGAAAGACTTCAATCGACAGGAAAAGGTCATTTCGAGAACAAGATACAACAATGATAAGCCTCCGTACATGTGGTTAATGCAGACATTCAACAGTGGGGAGGAGTTCAAAGATCAGCTGCTACACTATATTTTGAAGAAGCTATGTAGATGGGAGAAAACGAAGTTAGGAGCCATTTGCACAAACGACAAATGCAAGTGGAAGATTTATTGCTCAGTTGGGAAGCCAAAGAGAAGTGGATGGTGAAATCTTATGTAGATGGACATAACCATATGAAGAGTAGCAAAGCGAGGATGTTGAAGCAGGGTACAATTGCAAGGTTGTATAAGGATGAAGCAAGAAGAAGGCCTGGTATTAAGTGGACTGACATCAAGGATGAGATAATGATGAGGTACAATCTCTCAGTTTCTAAATGGATATGCACGAAAGCAAGAAGAATGGCTCTAGACTTGGTTATAGAAACTCAGAGGGAACAATTCACAAAACTGTGGGATTACGAGAAGGAGCTTCAGCGTTCAAATGATAATACGAAGACTGAGATTGTGACTATTTCTCGTGAAGATGGCAAGTTTGTGTTTGATAGATTCTACATTTGCTTTGAGAATCTTAGGAGCACATGGAAGCGTTGTTGCCGGCCTATTATAGGACTTGATGGAGCGTTTATGAAATGGGAGTTAAAAGGTGAGATTCTTCCAGCTGTTGGAAGAGATGCGGATAATAGGATTTATCCTATTGCGTGGGCAATAGTTAGAGTCGAAGACAATGCTTCATGGGGTTGGTTTGTTGATAAGTTGAAGTCTGATTTAGAGTTGGGGTTAGGAAATGGATTCACTATCATATCTAACAAGCAGAAAGGGTTGATAAATGTTGTTGCAGACCTTCTTCCCGGCGCAGAGCATAGGCATTGTGCTAGACATATTTTTGCTAATTGGAAGAAGGTTTATGGACAGTCAGAGTATGAGGATTACTTCTAAGCAATTGCATACAGCTTCACTCAAGGTGATTATCAGTACAATCTACACGCTTTAGAAGTGTTCGATGCAACATCACACGAGGACTTGTTGAAAACAGAACCGAAGAAATGGTGTAGAGCGTTTTTCAGTCCACATGCACGATGCGAGGATGTGGTAACAACCTCTCAGAAAGCTTCAACAGAACAATCAGTGAAGCTCGTAAGTTGCCATTGATTAACATGCTTGAGGAGATTAGGAGACTTGCAATGAAGCGTAACTCTAGAAGGCGTGACAAAACAAGTGGTTGTTCAACTCCATTTCCACCAAACATCATAGAGATTTTTGAGTAAAACCGCAAAGCAAGTGAACATTGCACGGTCATTAAAAGCAGTGAAAGCTTATATGAAGTCACTGAGTTTGACTGTAGCTACTTGGTATGTCTTCCACAACAGCATTGTGCTTGTAATCACATCACGGGAATACCTTCAGCATGCTATTTATGTCATAATGAGCATAATAAGGAACCTGCAGAGTGAGTACCTTAACTTATCTCTCTCTCTCTCGTGTAGCTTTGTTTATGTTATATATGTTTTAACTCTCTCTCTCTCTCTCTCTCTTTTGTAGCTATGTTGATAGTTACTATCTGACATCAAGGTGGCAAGATACTTATGAAAACAACATAAAACCTGTCAACGGTGAGAGATTGTGGGAGAAGACGTGTAAAGAAGCTGTACAAATCCCTGAAAAAAGGAGAATGTCAGGACGTCCGAAAAATTATGATAGGATCAAAGAGGCACATGAGTCAAAGACAAAGGTCACAAGAAAGGGAAGAAGGATGACATGTAGCAACTGTAAGCAAACCGGTCATAACTGTGGAACTTGAACTCTACAAGCTGCTCCTGAACTTCCTAAACGCAAAAGAGGACGACCAAAAAAGACTCTGGTTAGTTACAAGTTGATTTGCATATGTGAAGCTTGTTTAATGAAGTGTTGATCCGAATTACAAGTTAATTCATATATGCTTTTCTTTATAAGGATGATCCTTGGAGCATTCACAATGCACCGAAGAGGAGCAGGAATGCTCAAAGCCAGTCCACACCAAATCCGGTCAGCACACAGCCTTGTGTTGATCCACAGCCTTCAACTGCTCCACAGCCTTCAAATGCTCCAGCTGCAAGAGGACGTGGTCGTCCACGGGGACGAGGGAGAGGGCGTGGTCGCGGTCGCGGTTGCGGACGTGAGCGTGAGCCTCTTGTTCAAAGAGAGTGTGGTTGCTATATTGGTCCTTATCTGGTCGTGTATTGATGTATGTGGGCCTACTGCTGTGAGTGATCAGAATTCACAAGGCTCTCAACAACAACCTCAAGACTCTTAGGCTCTATCTCTTTGTTATCTTCTTGTATTGTACTTTTCTCACTTCTAAAACTATGTAGGATGATCTTCTTTTGGTTGGATGTTTTCTTAAACTTCACCACCTTCTGTCACTTCTCTTTAAGATTATCTATGTTAAGCTTGCTTTATTTAAGAAAGAAGAGAGGAAGAAGACACAAAATATAACAACAACTAACATAAACTTCATTGATGATCGATGATAAACCGAACACTCCAACACACATCCATCGTTAATACAAACCGAAACAGAAACACAAATCCTAATGAGACCAATGAATTGCCTTAGCAATTTCTCTTTTTCAACTGATGTTATAAGTGCAATTTCAAGTTTCTCCTTCTCCTCTGCAAGTCTGTTCCCTTCCTCCAACAGTAATTCAGTTGAATCTCCAGCTGGGAATTCTTAAGAAGTTGTCCTAAGCAACTGTTTTAGATTTTTTATTTCTTCTCTCTGACGATCCATCACGCCTCTGGCCTCCAGTAAACTCTGTTTCTGCCATTCATTTTGCTCCTCCTTATCAACCCAATCGACGAACCCATGAGAATCACACAACCAAAACCTTCGACTCGGATTGTCATATGTCCAAGCCTTCACGGTACTCGTTTGTTTCTTGCAGTAGCATAAGGGACCGCCGAACTTCTTCTTATAGTATGACCTTGCACCTGAACTCGACCTTCACTCTTAGCCATCGATTTGGGAATTTCTGAGAAATATATGAGAAGAACGAAATTAGGGTTTGTTCTCAATCGATTTGGGAATTTTTATGAAGGAACCGAGATTTAACAGTGTAAGCACATGTTCAGTTAAGTTATTAACGTCGTCTTAATACTCTGTTAAACAGAGTTAACGCCGTCAAAATTGAGGTGTGAAACCTCCAAAATTCAAAAGTTGATGTATTTTATGGGTAACGAAATTTAGTTTGTGTATTAATTGGTGAGGTTACTTCAGATGCTCCAGACGATTCGAAAGAACAGACTTACTCCCCATTACAGACAGATGTTCGGTGAGCCTGATAGTCGTTAAGACCCGTCGTCTTCTTCAGCTCACGGTCCGGAGACTGTCCTCGAGACTCAGCCTTCTCAGAGAGTCTCTCGGTCGCCTCCTTCTAGTGCACCATTGGTTCCTCCTGTGCCTCCTCCGATGGCTCCTCCGACGATGCCTCCTCTTGTGCCTCCTCCGATGGCTCCTCCGATGCCCGCCGAGATTCATCCCGATTTGATGGTGCCTCCGAGTGCTCCCTACTCGCAGTACACTGTCGAGGACATTCTCAGTCAGCCAGTCAGATAATGTTTACCCGTCATAGACCCCGACCGACCGGACAGAATTTTGTGATATGTTACATTATATTTTTATCCTTTTAAAATTCTTTTATAAAATTAATAAATAATTTATACTTTAAATTTGTTTTTTTTCAGGTTTGGGGTTGACGGATGTCTTGCATCAGACGTAACCGACACGATGAAAGGTTACTTCTCCATGCCACATCGGAACTGGAAAAAGACGCCGATCTACGTCAGAAAGACGTGGTTCAAAATTTTCGCAGTAAGCTACTATTCATTAATTATATATACTTTAATTTTTTCATAATTTATATTTTTTTTAAAAACTAATTATTAATTTAATTTTTTTTACAAGAAAATATCATTGGTCCATGGGGGTCAATGAGAGGGTGAGGAAAACGTTTTACGCGAAGGCGAAAGTTCGCTTGTTGGACACGATCTCTAACTGGAAGGGTGACTGGATCGTGAAGGGGTATGAGCGTGGCAAACCCGCTGAGCTCACCACGGATGTGTGGGATGGCCTCATCCGTTATTGGTGGGATCCTGAGTCCATTAGAATCGCCCAGTCTTGCTCTGCCTCCCGTAACACGGTAGATGAGCACGGCCACGGGCCGATGCTTCACTCTACGGGCCAAAAAACCCACGCCGGTGTCCGTTTGGAAATGGTAATTAAATATTTTATTTAATTAATTTTTTTAATATATATATATATATATATATATATATGTATATTCAAACTTTCTTAAATGTTTTTTAGGTCAAAGAGACGGGACAACTTCCGTCTCTTATGCAACTTTATGAGAGGACCCACAGGAATAAGTCGGGCTAATTTCTAGATGGCAAGTCCGAGCAAATCTTCAACGACTTGGTTGATCAGGTTGACGACCGCCAGACCCAGCTGACCCAGCAGTCCACCGACGGATTACCCGTCACCTTATCCACACTTGAAGTGGATAGATTTACGAGGTGGTAAATATTTAAAAATTTTAATTTTTTTATTATTAATTTAATTTAACTTTAAATTTTTACTAACAATATTTATTTTTTTTTTTTAAGGTTGTCCCTAAAGAAAAGGGACGTACGTTGGGGATTGGTTCCGTCAACGATGTTCTGAGAGCAACATCGTCTTATGGTCAAACACGGGAAGATGAAGTCACTCAGCTGCGTAGAGAGTCCACTCAGCTGCGTAACGAGTTGGACATGACGCGATCTGCGTTCACAGCTCGTGTGGGTGGAGTCGAGGGCTTCTTGGACGTTATAGCGGACCACAAATCCGGAATGAGAGTCCTTGTTGAGGAACATGCGACGACAAAATCCCATTCCAGGCGAGTCATCATCCGACACACATGCCGAGGCGGATGTAGAGAGGAGGAGTGATGAATTCTACCGGGCGATGAACGACTCTTAGTTTTTTTTTCGGTTGTTGTATTTATAAATTCAAAACTTATTTATATATATATATTTTCTTATTGATTTTGTTTTTAAATTTTAATTTTATTAATAAATTAAATAATTAATTATTTTTTTATTATATTTTTAAATTCTGTAAAATAATAAAACGAAGTGAATTCAGAGCTAATTTACGACTTATTTGCGTGGAACTTTACGAGGAAATGACGAGGAAGATTCAACGAGTACTTTACTAGGTATTATTTTCGAGGTATTTACGTGTACTTTACAAAGAAATACTTTCAAAATAAATACGTGTAGTTTACGAGGAACTACTTTCGAGGTATTTACAAGGAAATATAACGATATTCTTACGTGGAATATTTACGTGGTCTTTACGACGAAATATGGTACTTCGTCTTTACGACGAAATGTTTTCCTCGCTAAGTTACGACGAATTGGCGAAGAAATATGCGTTACGACGAACGAGACGAAACCTGTTTCCTCGCTAATTCCTCGTAAACCCTCTTTTACGACGAAATCACGAGGAATACCGCCGTCGTTAAACTTATGATTTCTTGCAGTGACGTGATTACATAACATCAAGTGAAAGATCTTAAGACAACACGTGTAAGCATTTATAAAGGGCACTACTACGTGTCAGCTTCTAGATGTGCATGAAGCTATCTCCACCGCTTCGATTTCCACCAGTGAGCCATCGGGGAAACTCTTCCTTCTGACCTCAGCAGTTCTTCACATCACCTAATTCTTGCACTCCATACCTTTCGCATCCAGCCAAGATTAATTGATCGAAGAGGCTACTCCGGAGGAAGCTTAGGTCAGAATGAAAGTGATTCTTTGTCGGACAGTTTTCACGCCAACTCTGCTGAATCTATTGCAAGGTGACCCAAAAAGCCTTTCTAACTTGACCATCTTCCATCAAAGAAGCTCTACCTTTAAGACTGATTCTTTTAGAAAAGGAAAATAGATAGAGACTGATTCTTTTAGAAAGAGGCTCAATTGATACGATGAGTGAAGCTTTCAAACACTTAATCTTTGGAATTGAAAAGAACACGGCGAAAGGTTGCTATCTAAGATCCGATCAAAACGACCGAAAATTTATTAAACCACATCAAAAGTCGCCTAACCGAAAAGTTTATCCGTAACGGAAAGGTAATTCGATCTAGAGATCGATAATATGATACATCAAAAGAACTTAAACAAAAAGGGGATGGTGACCGGTGGCCAATTGCTCACCGGCCACCGGAGACGATATCAACTTTGTGTGAGACTAGAGAGAAGTTGGAGTTTTTAGGAGAGAGAGGTCTTAAAACCTGACAACTTCTACATACATCTCAGTATCTTACCATTTGGATTACTAATATTTTTTTTGTTACTATTTTGGATCCCCTAGACTATATTTGCGAAGTGATTTTGCCACATGTCTTTTCTACAATCAATTTCACAAAACAAATATGACATGGCTACTAAAATTGATGACATGGCTTCCGGAAAACTATGACATGGATAATTTCATTTAATGTTGATTTATATTTTGGTAAACTTATTATAATATGGTAATAATTCATATATTACATTTAATATTGATATTTCTTTTTGGTAAACTTTTTAAAATATGGTAATAGCTCATACTTCATCTATAAAATAAATATATTCATATATAACATTTCAAATTTCGAAATGTTATTATTTTGTATACTTATATAATTTGTATTACTAAAGTTTTCAACATTTTTACAATTTTTTAAAAATTTAAATATATAATCGTAAGATCATTAGTCTTATATATCTACAAATTTTATAATATTGTTTATGTTAAATATTTGGTAATTATACAATTTTATGTTATTTTTATTAGTTTTATACAAGTTGATTTAATATATATCAAATCTATATTAAATATTAGTAAGACAATAGTAAAATCTACAATATTTAATAAAATTTATATTTAAATATAAGTTAGATTTAAACAAATTTTGAAACATTTGTTTAACCTATCGATTTCTATTCATGAGAATCCAACTAAACAAGATAAAAAAAAAATTAAATTTACAAATATTTAATTATCATTTTATTCAATTTTGATTAATTTCAAATTATAATAATGTATCTTTTTGAAGTTTCAAAAAATATTGTTCTTTATTTATTACACTAGCATTATATATAGATTATATATACACAAATAAATATAATATAACAACATAAGCTTGTTTTCCCCGATTCATATGAAAACTTTTTAAGTTATCCACCAAAGCAAATTATTTAAATCAATCAAATTGTTAGAATACAGAAAATTAATATATAATTTTATTTTAAATTAAATTATTTAAAAAGTGTATTTTCATTAAAAACAAAATAATAAATAAGTAAAACTGATTTGATGGTAATTTTTATGACATATATATATATATCAATTCTGTGAAAGAAATAGAAGCTTAATATGGAAAAAAATCGTAAATACAAAAAACTCTAAAAATTAACAAAAAAAAATTAATAAAAATTAAACTATGATATCACTTGAAAGCTTATTAGACAATATTAATAAAATATTTAAGCGATAATTAGACAAATTTGATTTTTTTGCCAGCCAAAAGTTTATTATTAATTAGCGTCAGTTATTTCAAAATGACGTGAAAATGATGGACTAAAAATAGGATGAACATAAATGTTATATGAACTATGAATAGCACTTGTAAAGCTGACTTAGATAACATATATGCACATCCATTTCCAGTCCATTTTGAAGCCTAAATTCAATTTTTCAGAGAAGTTATTCCACAAAGAGATCGTATGAATATTGTTTTGATATTCAGATTTGTTTTTGACTGTTAAGAAGATTGATTACTGTAAAAATGTCTCATTCGAATATGATATGTCTATAACCGAGTCCCCAACATGAGACAAGTTTGTTTAAAAAGTAAATAATTTCATTTTCCTTATATTATATAATAAATATATATTTTTACTGATAATAAAAATATAGTTATTCATCTATCACAAATATCTATGCAAATATGTGAATCAAATACAACAATCAAACAACATAATGATTTCCACAAAGAAAATTTTAAAAATATATTTATGTTATGTAGTCTTATTTTATATTCTTTAAATAATGTAATACAATATTATACATTATTTTTTTAGAATTGAGAAATACATATATCATTTAGACAAATTAAGCGATAATTAGACAAATTGATTTTTTTTGCCAGCCAAAAATTTATTATTAATTAGCATTAGTTATTTCAAGATATTTAAGAAAGGATGGACAAAAAAAATAGGATGGACATAAATGATATATGAACTATGAATAGAATTTTGTAAAGCTGGCTTAGATAATACATCTGCATATCCATTTCCAATTTTTTTATGTCTAAATTCAATTTCTTCAGAGCAATTATTTCATAAAGAGATCGTATGAGATATTGTTTTGATATTCAAATTTGTTTCTTGACTGTTAAGAAGGTTGATAACTGTAAAAATGTCTCTTTCGAATATGATATGTCTATATCCGAATCCCAACATGAGACAATTTTGTTTAAAAAGTAAATAATTTTATTTTTCTTATTTATATAATAAATATATATTATTTACTGATAATAAAAATATAGTTATTCATCTATCACAAATATCTATGCAAATATGTGAATCAAGTACAACAATCAAACAACATAATGATTTCCCAAAGAAAATTTAAAAATATATTTATGTTATGTAGTCTTAGTTTATATTCTTTAAATAATGTAATACAATATTATGCATTATTTTTTTAGAATTGAGAAATACATATAATATGTTATCGCGCCTAGCGGGTTAAAAAATATTTTACTGCATATGATGCAGGAAAACACATAGTTACTAGTAATATATCGAGAATTTAATAGGTTATTCTCTCTGTTTTTTTTTTACCTGTTGTCTTTCTATCGGGTACGTAGTTGTGTGGTCCAAGCTCAAACAATGAATAAAGTTTCACACTGAAGCGTCTGTTAGATAAGAAATGTTGATTTTATATTATGTTTAAGGAGCATTGCCAATCTTGGAGTCCTATGTGGCATTTTTAACTTAACTAGATTTTTTAACCCGCTACGCGCGATAACATATATTATAGTATTTCTCAATTCTAAAAAAATAATGCATAATATTGTATTACATTATTTAAAGAATATAAACTAAGACTACGTAACATAAATATATTTTTAAAATTTTCTTTGTGGAAATCATTATGTTGTTTGATTGTTGTACTTGATTCACATATTTGCATGAGATTTGTGATAGATGAATAACTATATTTTATTATCAGTAAATAATATATATTTATTATTATATAATAAGAAAAATAAAATTATTTACTTTTTAAACAAAATTGTCTCATGTTGGGGATTCGGTTATAGACATATCATATTCGAAAGAGACATTTTTACAGTTATCAATCTTCTTAACAGTCAAGAAACAAATCTGAATATCAAAACAATATCTCATACGATCTCTTTATGGAATAACTGCTCTGAAGAAATTGAATTTAGGCATAAAAAAAACTGGAAATGGATGTGCAGATGTGTTATCTAAGTCAGTTTTACAAAATACTATTCATAGTTCATATATCATTTATGTCCATCCTATTTTTTTTGTCCATCATTTCTTAAACATCTTGAAATAACTAATGCTAATTAATAATAAACTTTTGGCTGGCAAAAAAAAAATTAATTTGTCTAATTATCGATTAATTTGTCTAAATGATATATGTATTTCTCAATTCTAAAAAAAATAATGTATAATATTGTATTATATTATTTAAAGAACATAAAATAAGACTACATAACATAAATATATTTTTAAATTTTCTTGTGGAAATCATTGTGTTGTTTGATTGTTGTATTTGATTCACATATTTGCATAGATATTTGTGATAGATGAATAACTATATTTTTATTATCAGTAAATAATATATATTTATCATATAATATCAGAAAAATGAAATTATTTACTTTTTAAACAAACTTGTTGCATGTTGGAGACTCGGTTATAGACATATCATATTCGAAGGAAACATTTTTACAGTAATCAATCTTCTTAACAGTCAAACAATAAATCTGAATATCAAAACAATATCTCATACGATCTCTTTGTGGAATAACTTCTCTGAAAAAATTGAATTTAAGCTTCAAAAAGGACTGGAAATGGATGTGCAGATATGTTATATAAGTCAACTTTACAAAGTACTATTCATAGTTCATGTAACATTTATGTTCATCCTATTTTTTTGTCCATCCTTTCCACGTCATCTTAAATAACTGATGCTAATATAATTAAATTTTTGGCTGGCAAAAAAAAACAATCAAATTGTCTAATTATCGCTAAAATTTATTATATTGTCTAATAAGTTCAAATGATATCATAGTTAATTTTTATTAGTTTTTTTTGTTAATTTTTAGAGTTTTTTGTATTTACGATTTTTTTCCATATTAACCTTCTATTTCTTTCACAGAATTGATATATATATATATATATGGGGCTTTTTGCAAAAGTGACTCAAAACTTGGAGTCAAACAGAAAACTAAACTTTTCTTTTGACTCCTTTTTTTTTGAGATTTTAACCCCACACCTGCACTTTATCTACGAAAATGCCATTAACATTTTTTTTTTTTTTCGAAAATGGCTTCTTTACTGTCTCAACCTCATCTTCTTCAAGTATTTACAATACTGCCACTGCAATGAATAGTGGCAACAACCTTGTACGAACTGTTTGGAGCTTTTAATGCCCTTTAATGCACGTAAATCTCTTTACACTCTCTCTGTTTCAATTGTTATGAACTAAAAACAACATTTCTTTCACTTTCTCTCTATATTCATCCAAAAAACTCAAGCTTTTGATTCAAAATATGGGCTATGGTTGCAGAGCCATATTTCTTTCGTTTTGACTTACGGTTGCTTTCGTTTGAGGTTCTGGGTGGTTGGAGAAGACCCTGTGTGCAAACGAAGTCATCTCACCTAGTTTAAGGTACGAATTTGAATTTTTTTTCAAGATCTGTTCGCGTAGAAGACTTACTAGTAAGTCATCTGTATGTAGAAGACTTACTGATGAGTCTTCTGGTCAAACGGACGACTTAAATTAAGTCGTCCAGCTTTGTTTGTTAAAAAAAACACTCCAGACGACTTATATATACGTCGTCTACGAGAAACGGGCTAGTTTTGCATTTGACCGAATCGTGTCAGATCTTTGACTATTTCTGGACGACTTATAATTCAGTCGTCTCTGGGAAAGTTAAAATTTCAATATTTTATGAAAACTTGACGACTTACGTGTAAGTCGTCCTAGGTTAGTTTTGTAATTGAAAAATAAAACTTCATAATTTAACTTTAACCAGACGACTTAATATAAAGTCGTCCCTCCAGAAGACTTAATTTAAAGTCGTCCGGGGAAAGCAAAGTCGTCCAGAATTTTTCCCAATTTTCTGGTCAAACCTTGCTTATCCCGGACGACCTTAAATTAAGTCGTTTAGCTGGACGACTTTCATCTAAGTCGTCTGGAGAAAGTTAAATTTCAAGTTTTATTTTTCAATTACAAAACTAACCTAGGACGACTTACACGTAAGTCGTCAAGTTTTCATAAAATATTGAAATTTTAACTTTCCCAGAGACGACTGAATTATAAGTCGTCCAGAAATAGTCAAAGATCTGACACGATTCGGTCAAATGCAAAACTAGCCCGTTTCTCGTAGACGACTTATATATAAGTCGTCTGAAGTTTTTTTTTTAACAAACAAAGCCGGACGACTTAGAATTAAGTCGTCCCTTTTAATTTTCAATTGCAAAAGTGACCTCTTTAGACGACTTACCTTTAAGTCTTCTGGACGACTTAATGCTAAGTCGTCTGCGGCAATGTTTATTGAACTTCTTCATTTCCCTTTTCTCTATGTTTACTAATGTGTTTTATTTTGAATATTTGCAGATGATTTTTCAGTTACATGCAGTGTATGGAGAATGGTTGTTGAGAGATTTCCGTTGGGATTTTGTGGTTGATGATCTCAAAGGAGGAAGATTGTTTTTATTGAATGAAGATTCAACACATGCTGAACTTGTTGCAATGGCTCAAGAAGATTATAACCTGGACATGAGAACAGTGAGTGTGGAGATTAGCTACTCATTACCAGCAGAAATGATGATGGCTCCAGGCAGTCTTCCCATTCATGTTACAAGTGATAGACAAGTTCGAAACTTGCTGGAGATACTCAAAACCCATAGAGTATGTCTTTGTGTATCAAGCCGCAGCAAGGTCGAAACGGTTTCAGAGAAAAGGGATATTGATGAAGCTGGTGAATGGGAAAAAGATGTTGGTGATAATGATGAAGCTGGTGAATGGGAAGAAGATGTTGGTGATAATGATGAAGCTGGTGAATGGGAAGAAGATGGGGAGGAGGAAAATGGGGAGGAGGATGCTGATAATTCTATTGTTGGTGAAACGGATCAGAATGGTGGGGATTACAGTCTTTATGGAAAGGTTCCAGATGAGGACGAGGAAGATGATGATAATATTTGTTTTGAAGAAATCCAAAAGACATATGCTAAGACAAATGCTATTGAAGGAGGAAAATCGAATGGTACCAGTATCTATGTCAACCAGAGTTTTGTTAGCAAGGGTGCTCTGCTTTCAGAGCTGCGGTTGGCAGCAGTGGGGTAAGTTTTCTTTCAAATTATACAAATCAACGAAAACTCTCGTTGTGGCAACATGTCCGGTTAGCTATTGTGGATGGAAGGTCAGAGCGAGTGTCAAACATGGGACAAACACGTTTTGGGTAACAAAGTATGTGGAAAAACATTTATGCTCAGCGGGAGACCGAATCGCTCAGCGGAGACACTGTACTCCGAAGTATGTAGGTAGTCTTTTCATTGATCGTGTTGGAATCATTGATGGGATAACTCCGCAGCATATCACTGATGCAATGAGGAACATGTTTGGCATGGCGCTTGATTACACCACTTCATACAGAGCACTGTTATATGCACAAAGATTGGTGAGAGGATCAGCAGAAGAAGGGTATTCGCGTCTGGCATCATATCTCGAGCAAATCTCCATTGCAAATCCTGATTCTATCACGGCGATAGAACTTGATTCTATGAAAAGATTTAAGTATCTATTTCTCTCTTTTGGAGCTTCTATCAAAGGTTTTAAGTATCAGAGAAGGGTCATTGTGGTGGATGGAACTCACCTAAGTGGAAAGTATGGAGGAACTATGTTAGTTGCAGCCGCACAAGATGGCAATTTTCAGATATTCCCATTGGCTTTTGGGATCGTGGATGAGGAAGATATACCTTCTTGGGAATGGTTTTTCACAAAATTGGCTAGTTGTATATCTCATGACAAGCCTCTGGTGATAGTCTCCGACCGGCACAAGGCCATTAAAAGTGCGTGTGATAAGGTGTTTCCTTGGGCAACCCGAGGAATATGTTATTATCACCTTCAAGATAACATTGTCAAAAAGTTTAAAGGGAAACATCTCATGTACTTGGTGAAAGGGGCTGCTTATGCTCACACGGTTTACGATTTTGACCGGTACATGGCTGAGATACGGAGTGCAAACCCGGAACTTGCAACGTATTTGGAGAAAGCCGACGTCAGGCTATGGTCAAGGGTTTATTGTAAGGGGAACAGGTTCAACATAAAAACAAGCAACATTGCTGAATCTATTAATTCCGCACTGAAGCGAGCAAGAGGATTTCCGATTACGTTCCTGCTGGAGTTCATAAGGCAGAAGTTAGGAAAATGGTATTGGAAAAGGAGACAAGATGCTTTGAGTCTCACAACTGAACATAGCGGGGGTGTTGAATACTGCTTGCTGTTCGAGAAGAGATAGCGGGTACGATGACGGTCGAACCAATTGATGGATGGCATTTCTTTGTCAAAGGTGGCAAAATGGACTGTGTGGTTGATTTGGAACATGCAAAGTGTGATTGTGGTGTCTATGGAGTGGAGAAAATACCTTGCTCTCATGCTATAGCTGCTGGAATACATGCTGGTTTGCATATCTCCACACTTGTATGTCCACTGTACTCAAAGAATTATCTGTATGCAGGATACTCAGAGAATATATATCCTATCGTGTCACAACATATTGAGGAACGAGAATGCTTTCCTCCAGAACTAAAGCGTGGTCGGGGGAGACCGAAGAAATCAAGATGGCAATCTTGGTTGGAGCTATCTAGGATGAGAGGACACAAACCCAGGAAGAAACACAGGGCACGGAGATGCTCAAACTGCAAGGAAACTGGCCATACGAAACCACAATGTACACACAATTTTTAAGTCGTCCAGTCTTGATACCCGTCCAGACGACTAAATTTTTAGTCGTCCAGTGTATTTTATTTTAGACGACCTTCTACTAAGTCGTCCAGTGTATTTTATTTTTAGACGACCTTCTACTAAGTCGTCCAGTGTATTTTATTTTTAGACGACCTTCTACTAGTCGTCCAGTGTATTTTTTTTAGACGACCTTCTACTAAGTCGTCCAGTGTATTTTATTTTAGACGACCTTCTACTATCCCTTCAAGTGTATTTTATTTTTAGACTACTTTCTACTATCCCTTCAAGTCGTCCAAACCTTCTAGACGACTTATTTGTAAGTCGTCCAGTTGGAAAACCTTCCAGACGACTTATAATAAGTCGTCCAAACCTTCTAGACGACTTATTTGTAAGTCGTCCAGTTGGAAAACCTTCCAGACGACTTATTTCTTCCAGACAACTTATATATTTACAGTTCAAATACAAACACTAATCTTCCAGACAACTTATATATTTACAACTTATAATTTAAAAGTTCAACTTATATATTCAAATACAAAGACAAGTTCAAATACAAACAAATCTAATCATACAGCCCACGAACTTATCACCATCCACATTTTCTTTTAGATGCTGATCAACAAGCTCCTTCCATATATCCACCGCCATATTATCCCTCATTTTCTTTGCGTTGCACCTAGCAAAGTCTTTAGGGTCAAAGGAGACACCGAGAGCATGACATTCAATGTACTTTACAGTGTACACGCCACAATCACCATTGTTGGGCGTGGGTACACCTTTCAGCGGTCTCTCATATGTGTATGGCTCCAACCCGTATTTGAACCGTAATTCGTCGGTGGCTGCGCACTCAACAAGCAGATAAGGGACCATCTGGAGAAAAGGCTCCATTATCGCATCCCATGCGTCTGGTACACTAGATGAAGGTATGCTGTCCCAGACGACTATGTGCCTCTTAGGGATCGATATCCAAATAGCAACCCAATGCTTGTCGTCCAAGTTCACTGGCGCATAGATATCATCAATGTCCTCCCCCACTTCTTGTTTGATTGGCAAAATGAAGGTATTGATCCGTCATAAAAATACGACGCCCCACCAGGTAGAACTCTTCCTAAACCTTTGTGATCAGGTTCCGATGTTTTGAAGAGGTGATACTGCTCTCTCCAAGACTGGGAAAAGTTGTGATCCAGGAAGCACATTCGCTCGCTCCTGAAAGCTTGTGGGTTCTCCTGATACCTCTGCCTTAGCACATTAATCCAAGCATCTATATGCTGCATATTAAATATAACAAGTTAGAAGTTACCAGACGACTTAAATATAAGTCGTCTACGTGGTCGTCCAAGTAGACGACTTTCCAGACGACTTATAATAAGTCGTCTGGAAAGTAGTCTACTTGGACGACTTTGTAGACGACTTAAATCGTGTGCAGAAGACTTACGCAGTCTTCCAGCCATCCTCTGGCTGTCCGGAGGAAGTGGTACCACCTTGTTGGTGATGTACGTGGTTTGTCCTCGGTCTTAGTTAAATAATGGCTGCAAACAAAAAAGCAATCAGTTTTGGACGACTAAATCAAGCTATTATGGTGTAAAGCAATCACTTACGGATCAGTTTTCAACCAATCAGCGAGTTCCTTCAACCGATCTTTGTTTACTGGCGGAAATGGATTATAGGCTCCCACTTTATCTTTTTTTTCTCTGCCGTATAAGGAGATCTCACAGTGGAAGCAGGTTTCTTCGCTCGTTTACTCTTTGCACGCTTGTCCAATACAACCAGGCTCGGTTCTGAAACTGGATCGCTTGGCTCGGTGGAAGCGAGGCTCGGTTGTTGATCGGTGGAAGCGAGGCTCGGTTGGTGATCGGTGGAAGTGACAGCAACAATCTCTTTGGAGGTCTTATTTACCGAGAATGCCTCGGTTGCTGTATCCTCCGGCAACCATCTCTGCAATAAAAGTTGCACACAAGTTAACTCTGGACGACTTAAACAAAAGTTGTCTGGACGACTAGTTGGACCTGGACGACTTAAAATTAAGTCTTCCGTGGTCAACTAGTCGTCCAGACAACTTACGTTTAAGTCGTCCAGGGTCAACTAGTCGTCCAGACAACTTTTACAGTCGTCTGGACAACTAGTTAACCCTGGATTTGATACTAACCTCTTTGATTTGAGGAGGCTGTTTCTTTTGAGGAGGAGGCTGTTTCTTTTGAGGAGGAGGAGGCTGCTGCTGTTTCTTTTGAGGAGGAGGAGGCTGCTGTTTGGTTTGATGAGGAGGAGGCTGGTTACTAACCACGGTTTCATTGGCATGAGGGGTAGCCTGTTTGTTTCTACCCCCGGTTTCTTTGGCAAGAGGGGTAGGTTGTTTATCTTGAGGGGTAGCCTGTTTGTTTCTACCCCCGGTTTCTTTGGCAAGAGGGGTAGGCTGTTTATCTTGAGGGGTAGCCTGATTGGTGACACCAACCTTCTTCTCCACAGCTTCCAATCTATCGGACAACTTCCTAAACTCCCTCATGCACTTATTAAACCCTTTTTTCATGCAGTCAGCTACGCCCTTGAACATAATTTCCAACTCCTCTCTGGTCACCCCTCTAGCCTCTTCTCTAGCCTCTTCACTAGCCACTTTAGGAGCCTCTTTACGAGCTTTCTTCCGAGGTCTTGGATTGTCTTCCTCCTCCTCCTCCTCCTCCTCTCCACACAACCATCTCTTTGGCCTTCTTGATGGAGTCACAACCTTAGGTTTTGTATTGACCTTAGTACCAGTGACTTCCCAGCAATCCATGGTCCACTTCCACGGTCTCCGCTCATACATGACTTTAATGATGTTCTCCGCGGGCAGGTCCTCAACCTCAGAGTCCCATTTTGGCCACATTTCACTAATGTCCTTCTCAACAAAGTTGATCACGCGGGTCTGCAGTAAATAGAAGAATCGAGTTAGATATTTGAAAAAAAATACTAAATAGACGACTTAATTATAAGTCGTCTACTATGTCGTCCAGCTGGAAGACCTTCCAGACGACTTATAATAAGTCGTCTAATAAGTCGTCCAGATGGAAGACTTCCAGACGACTTATAATAAGTCGTCTAATAAGTCGTCCAGATGGAAGACTTTCCAGATGACTTAATTAAGTCGTCCGATAAGTCGTCCAGCTGGACGACCTTCCAGACGACTTATAATAAGTCGTCTGCGCAGTCTTTTGGATTGAAGTAAATACCTGACTCAAGATAGCAGCTTTCATTGATCTGCGGCCTCTGCTGCCCTCGTAAGCCAGTATCGGTGGAGACGGACTGTCTGCTCTGGGACCACCAATATGATATCTTGTGAATTTACATGTTTTTAACTTCTTATTCTTGCATGGTTTGGTCATTTAGAGTATCATTTAGGCACATTTAGGTTGCATATCATTGCATTTGTACATATCAGGTGTTGGAGAGCACCATGGATGAGTTAGAAGACCATTGGAGGGATTTTGAGTCCAAAGAGTGAAAGATGAACACGGATGAAGGCCTTAAAGATCTCTTCTGAAGCTCAAAATTTGTGTAGACACTGGAAATTGAGTTAGCTTTACAATGGAGGTGGTTTCAAGTCGTTTGGAGCTGTATTGAGGGATTTATGATCAAAATACTACACACATATCAATATGACATTCCTAGCGGCCAGGCGTAGCGGCAAAAGATGGTCGCTACAGAAGATAGAGCTGAGGCGCCTAAGTACCGTAGCGGGAGGGTAGCGGTGTTGTAGCGGGTTAGAGAGACCGCTATAGTTGAAGCGCTTTCTGTAGCGGTCTTCCGTAGCGGCATAATGAGGTCGCTATGAGTTCAAGAATGCGAAAAAATCGTCTAAGTGTCCTAGCGGCCACCCGTAGCGGGCATTTCAGGTCGCTACAGGCGTAGTGACCTCTTGTAGCGACCTTTTATGGTCACTACGGAGAAAAATATCTGTTTTTATGGGTCAACCCCAGCTCGAGTTTTAGTAATATATAACTACTTTTCAGACAATAATGGGGGATCTATCTACTTTTTTATGAAGAACACAAGAACTCTTGAGAGAGAAAGCTTGAATCTTTAGTTTCTTTTCTTCTTATTCTCTTGAATTTGCTTGTTTAATCCTTGTTTATCTTTATTCTCTGTTGTATCTACTTGAATATGCTTCAATCTATTATGAGATTAAGTGTTTTCATGGAGATTAGTGAGTAGTTTCCTTAAGAATTCATGGGTTAGGGAGATTAGAGTAACTTAGTGAAGATCTATGGTGTTATTGTATTAGATCCTTGTATGAACTTGCTTGTTGAGTATTTTTAATGCTTGTTTAGTCTTGATCACTCTAAACCTGATTTCTAAACACTTCTCATCAGACATGATTAGATGAAGTGTTTGAATCAACTCAACTAAGCTCTAGTGAGATTAGCCAAGGACACTTGATGTTAAAATTGCTAGATAGTTATTAAACTTGAACTTAAAGATTGCTTGATTGAATTAAGCCAAAGACATTTGATGTTTATGATTTCTAAGCAATGGACATTTACCTAGACATAGGACTTGTCTAAAATTGTGTTTAGACTTAAGAGATTACTTTGATTGAAAGCTTGTCACCTAGATTGGATCTTAGTTACTTGAAGTCAATTCCCAATACCCATGGATTCACTTGTTTAAATTGAATTAAAACCTTGTTGTATTGCTCTGTTTGCTATTGTTAGTTGTCACACACTCACCACTATTGAATCTACTTAGCTTAAGAAATGACTTGTATTCTCACTGATTCACATCACTAGGACTGGTTCGACATTCACCCCACTATACTACAACATTTGCAATAGGCAGAAAAACCTATTACCAATTTGGCGCCGTTGCCGGGGAACTAAGTAGATTTGTCATTAGGATTTCAAACTTTCTTGAGACTAAGTTTATTTTCATATGTTTTATTTTGCTTTGTTTGGTTACTAATTCCCTTTCAAGTGATTGCTCTTTTGCAAGATACATCCACAAGAGAGGAAGATCATGTCTCTTGACTTGGAATCAATGCTCAAGGCTATTTTAGAGAGTCAAGAAAGGGTGATATCTAGAAGCTCCACATCTTGTGAAAGAGCTTATGAACCAACCACCTCATTGGAGTATCAACCACACGGAGACTTTGGTCAAGGACACCAATATAGATATGGTGAGAGACACCAACCTTGGGATTTAGAGTATGAAGAAGAAGAAGATAACTTCCCCCAAGACTCAAATGAAGAAGACATCACCAACATGCTTGAGAAGTTGTTGGAGAATCAAGAAAGGGGAAGGATTGAGATGGAAAGGCAACTTGATTCTCTTTCTAACAAGATAGATGCTAATGGCAAAGCTCTTAGCTCAAGGTTGGATAGAGTTGTAGCACATGTGAAGTCTTTCAACAACAACATCTCTCACATGATCGAAGACCAAGAAGAAAGCGCCACTCCTCTTCACAACGCCAACACTTATGAAGCACATACCACATACATGGAATGTGATTTTGAAGAGGAAGCTCAGCTTGAGGATGATTTTCAACATGAAGCTGAAGAGCCTATATACGAGTCTAAATCACTCTCTGAATGCATGTAGATGAGAATCTTATTATAAGATCTGAAGAACAAACCAAGACTATGACATTCATGAGTCATTATGCAAACATCGATGAAGAAGAAGTAGGCTTTGTTGAGAACACTCTTGAAGATCTGGGTGATGAGAATTTGGTTGTTGAATGCGTTGAGGAGACAAAAGAGAGCTTGGTTTTATAAACGAGCTCTTGAGTGAAGAAGAAACGCGTGTGATCCCTGTAGCCAAGGAAGAAGCAAAGGGTGAAGAGTCTGTGGAGAATCAAATGAATTACATCAAAGAATCCTCCGAAGAGGTACAAGAAGAAGAGTCTCCAGTAGAAAAGCCCTTTCAGAATCACTTGGTATTCTCTCCACCAAAGAACTTAAACGTGATGATCCAAGGAAGATACCATTTGAGGAAATCAGGATGAACGAATCAGGGGATGGTTCTACGACGAGTATGATCCTGGTGATCATGGTTGTCTCGATAAGGCCTTCTGTGGGCCACCTCTTGCCTGAAAAGGCTCTGCAGTCAAGCTTAAAGACTTAAAACAAGCGCACTTGGGAGGCAGTCCACTGTTATCTTTCAAAGGTCAATCAAAATCGCTAGAGGTCAAAAGACGATGCTTTCTCTGTCTACCCTCCTCTGAACCAGCCAATAACTCCAAGTAAGTGTCAATCAACCTTGTACATATTTAGTTTTCATGTTTATCTTAGATCTCTTCTTTGAGCTTACTCTCACACAAGGGACTGTGTGTAAGTAAGTTTGGGGGAGAGTCTACTATCTCACATTGTTGTTTTGTTTTTTACTTGTCATGAGTCTCATGCATTGCATTGCATAGAAAATTTCAAAAAAAAAAAAAAAAAATTTAAAAAAGAGTTGTGTGTTTGAATTATGCATAGGGAGCCATGATTGAAATTGCCATGAAAAGAACATATCTACAAGCATCTCTTGAGCCTTGAAAACTCTTTTTGAAACATGTTGCTCATATGATATTGACATTGTTCTTGAAACCAATTACAAACTGAACTTGGGCATAATGAATTTAATCTCTCTTGCATATGGGCACTTGCATACTTGATCATGGATTTCATACACATTTGGGTTATCTTATTCCATGTATTATCCTTTGATTAACCCAAATGGCACTCCCCTACCCTTGAACCCTTGCCATTCTTTGAAACCAATATTGATTTGTTGAGTGAGGTCTCTTATTGATAGCTTGTTATGTGCAAAATCTTGAGAGTATTGGGAGCGACATATGTTTGTTCTCATCTATTGCTAGCATAAGATCCTCATTTGAACTAGCATCTAGGATGGTGAGTGAGTTTGTGTTTTTAAGTTGTTATATCTTGGGTTTGAGAGAAGAAAAAAAAAAAAAAAAAGATCAAAGAGTGTCAATAAGAAAAGAAAACCAATAGGAACCAAAAAATAAAAGAAGAAAAAAACGCTTAAGTGTGTCAATTAGAATTCCCCAAAGTAAAAAAAAAATGAATGAAAGATCATAATGGGGAAAGAAAAAGAGTGTCAAGTTCTTAGTTGGTTGATCATGTAAATAAATAAAAAAAAGAGAGAGTTCACTTGGTGAGAAATGTGAGTGAAGTGTATATACTTGGGTTTTGAAATATAAGATGGGTAGAATTAGAATTGTAATCACTTAGGAAGAAGAGTAGAATGATGTGAATGAGCTATGTATGCATGAATTGCTCCTAGTCTTAGATAAATTTTGCATAATGATCATGCTCCTTGTTCTTGAGTGATTACCACCATTAAAAAGATTGTATTTGAACCTTTCTTTTCATTCATAAAAGACCATTAATCTACCTAGCCAAGTGATTGAGATCATGTGCCCATTTGTGAGAATCCACCATGTGTGTGTGTGTGAATGAATGTGAGAATTGGTTGAAGTTACTTGTTGATTGATGAGCATTGCACTTTGTATAAAGAAATAAAAAGAGTTTGATAGGCATTGAGAGGCTAGACTGATAAAAGAATGACCAATGATTGTTTGCTATGATCATTGGAATGTTGTAGAAGAGCTAGGATGTGTGTCTTTTGGATATGAGCTCCCTTTTTCAAACTTCTTCCTTCTTAGGACTTGAAAGTTTACTTGAGGACAAGTAAAGGACTAGTGTGGGGGAGTTGATATCTTGTGAATTTACATGTTTTAACTTCTTATTCTTGCATGGTTTGGTCATTTAGAGTATCATTTAGGCACATTTAGGTTGCATATCATTGCATTTGTACATATCAGGTGTTGGAGAGCACCATGGATGAGTTAGAAGACCATTGGAGGGATTTTGAGTCCAAAGAGTGAAAGATGAACACGGATGAAGGCCTTAAAGATCTCTTCTGAAGCTCAAAATTTGTGTAGACACTGGAAATTGAGTTAGCTTTACAATGGAGGTGGTTTCAAGTCGTTTGGAGCTGTATTGAGGGATTTATGATCAAAATACTACACACATATCAATATGACATTCCTAGCGGCCAGGCGTAGCGGCAAAAGATGGTCGCTACAGAAGATAGAGCTGAGGCGCCTAAGTACCGTAGCGGGAGTTGTAGCGGGTTAGAGAGACCGCTATAGTTGAAGCGCTTTCTGTAGCGGTCTTCCGTAGCGGCATAATGAGGTCGCTATGAGTTCAAGAATGCGAAAAAATCGTCTAAGTGTCCTAGCGGCCACCCGTAGCGGGCATTTCAGGTCGCTACAGGCGTAGTGACCTCTTGTAGCGACCTTTTATGGTCACTACGGAGAAAAATATCTGTTTTTATGGGTCAACCCCAGCTCGAGTTTTAGTAATATATAACTACTTTTTAGACAATAATGGGGGATCTATCTACTTTTTTATGAAGAACACAAGAACTCTTGAGAGAGAAAGCTTGAATCTTTAGTTTCTTTTCTTCTTATTCTCTTGAATTTGCTTGTTAATCCTTGTTTATTTTATTCTCTGTTGTATCTACTTGAATATGCTTCAATCTATTATGAGATTAAGTGTTTTCATGGAGATTAGTGAGTAGTTTCCTTAAGAATTCATGGGTTAGGGAGATTAGAGTAACTTAGTGAAGATCTATGGTGTTATTGTATTAGATCCTTGTATGAACTTGCTTGTTGAGTATTTTTAATGCTTGTTTAGTCTGATCACTCTAAACCTGATTTCTAAACACTTCTCATCAGACATGATTAGATGAAGTGTTTGAATCAACTCAACTAAGCTCTAGTGAGATTAGCCAAGGACACTTGATGTTTTAAAATTGCTAGATAGTTATTAAACTTGAACTTAAAGATTGCTTGATTGAATTAAGCCAAAGACATTTGATGTTTAATGATTTCTAAGCAAATGGACATTTACCTAGACATAGGACTTGCCTAAAATTGTGTTTAGACTTAAGAGATTACTTTGATTGAAAGCTTGTCACCTAGATTGGATCTTAGTTACTTGAAGTCAATTCCCAATACCCATGGATTCACTTGTTTAAATTGATTAAAACCTTGTTGTATTGCTCTGTTTGCTATTGTTAGTTGTCACACACTCACCACTATTGAATCTACTTAGCTTAAGAAATGACTTGTATTCTCACTGATTCACATCACTAGGACTGGTTCGACATTCACCCCACTATACTACAACATTTTCAATAGGCAGAAAAACCTATTACCACAATACTAGCACCCAATTCCGGCATAGCGTGTACGTCCAGACCTGAAGAACTTGTATAAACCCATCCACGGTGTAACAGCCAGCAATTTCTTTGTTCCACAAAGAGTCCATCAGCACCTTAAATGCGACTCTCCCATGGATAATTCTCAAACCGTTCTAAATCCATCACTAGCCTTGCCAGAGTAGATCGTGTAGCGGTTGAAAACTTTCTCCCTTCATGAATCCAGTGAAGATGGAGAGGTACGCGAGCCGCTTGCGATCTTCCCTGGACCAATCCTCGCATCTCTGCAGTGCTGCTATTATCTGATCAGTAGTTGGCCCAGCTTCCAGATGAACTCCCAGCATCCCCCAGAAAGAAACCATCTCTGGGGTAACATCACATTTTGGTGTCTCAAGGTCCTCGATGTACTCGCAGTTTAGACCAGTGAGGTTTTCAAACTCTAACAGTGAAAACCTCAAAGGTTCTGGACCAACGAGAGACCACATCTCATACTTCTTCTTAATGTCCAGCTTGAAACTGAGCATGTAGTGAACCAGCCTTGAAGCCCAACCAAATCCCTGCTCCTTGAACTTGATGAAAACTCCCAACTCGACTCCTTGAGCTCTTCAAATTCGTCATCAGTAAGAGATTTCCTAAGAGCAGTATGCAACTTGCTGTTATCCGTATGATACGAAATGCTATTGTGGGCTTCTGGTTCTTCCCCTGATGTGTATAACCTACGGGGGAGTTCTGGAATATCCATCCTTTTTGTCTGCAAAATAATCAAAGACAACGATATAAGTCCAGACGACTTAGTAGACGACTTATAATTAAGTCGTCTGGAAAGTCTTCCAAATGGACGACTTATATTTAAGTCATCTACTAAGTCGTCCAGTTGGAAGACTTTCCAGACGACTTAAATTACTTACAAGTCTTCCAGTCGCAGAAGGAGTTGGAGTACTCGTCATTGCGGTTATAGATCTGAAAAAAATAAACGTGAAACGGTGAGAATGAGTAAATTGATAGAGACAACGTTTTATGTTCATCTTTTCCTCGAGATTGATGACTTAGCGCGTTAGGGTTACAGAGAAACGGCGCTAAGGTTTACAGAGAAGAAGCGGCGGCGCTAGGGTTTAGAAGAAGCGGCGGCGCTAGTGTTTAGAACGTTGGTGACCACGGTGGCGAGGGCGACGGTTGTTCGGAAATAGTGGAAGCGGCGGCGCTAGGGTTTAGAGGAATCGGCGGCGCTAGGGTTTAGAGGAATCGGCGGCGCTAGGGTTAGAAGAAGCTGCGGCGACAACGGTGAGAATGAAGTGAGATAGATAGCCGATGTTGAGAACGATGGTTTGTTCGGAAATCGTGGGAATTCGAAATCGCCTTTGAGAGAGAACTGTTAGGGTTTCTGAATATCGCGAAAAATGAAACAAAAAAAAAATCACCTTATATATTGGGTAAATAATCCGGTTAGCTTTAAAATTACATTGGTAAACTTTAAGGTTTGGTCCGGTTTAGACGACTTATTCTGGCTGATAATGTACAACAGACGACTTAATATTTAGTCGTCTGTTTTCAGACGACAAAATATTAAGTCGTCCTAGACCCTAAAATGAACCCCTAAACTAAAATGACTAGATTAACTAACTAACCACGTTATAAAATCAAATTATACTTAAATAGTGTTTACTATACACAGAAATGAACACACATAAGTAATTTTAAAAATTTTCAAAAACGGTTTTAATGCTTTCCAAAATCTAACCCTAAGAACACATACAATACTACAACATATGTTGATGAAACATAAACTTAAGAATATCATGACTCACTACTTTCACTCATCTATGCTGAAAACAATTGAAATTTGTTATATCTTAATTTATACCTCCTAAGACATATGTTATTACATAATTCCCATTTTTCACTTATCAAAATATTTTTTACAAAATTTTTAAATTATGTTTAAGACTAACTGTCCAGACGACTTTAAGTTAAGTCGTCTGGACGACTTATTTTCAAGTCGTCTAAACAGACGACTTGCGAGGGGTAGAAACGTAAAAAGAATTCTGTTTTTTGTTTGGTCACAAGGGGATAGTTGTAATTTCAATAGCCTTTTAGGTTACTTTTGCCTTTGACCCAAGTTGGGGTATTGTTTTGGGTTTGTCTCCAAGTTTTGAGTCACACTTGGCAATTCTCCCATATATATGTCATAAAAATTACCTTCAAATCAGTTTTACTTATTTATTATTTTGTTTTAACGAAAATACACTTTTTAAATCATTTAATTTAAAATAAAATTATATATTAATTTTCTGTATTCTAACAATTTGATTGATTTATATAATTTGCTTTGGTGGATAACTTAAAAAGTTTTCATATGAATCGGGGAAAACAAGCCTATGTTGTTATATTATATTTATTTGTGTATATATAATCTATATATAATGCTAGTGTAATAAATAAAGAACATCATTTTGTAACTTCAAAAAGATACATTATTACAATTTGAAATTAATCAAAATTGAATAAAATGGTAATTAAATATTTGTAAATTTAATTGTTTTTTTATCTTGTTTAGTTGGATTCTCATGAAAAAAAATCGATAGGTTAAACAAATGTTTCAAAATTTGTTGTGTTATTGTTTTGTCTATAAATTACAAAATTTATTGAATTGATATTTTTAATTATTGCCTTTTAGTATTGTATATTGATTCTTAACTTTTTCACGAAAACAAAATCTATGATTTTTCATATATGTCAATGTTCTCACACTTTCAAATAATATATTAGCTTAGTCACTTACTTTTTTTTTTACAAAACAAATTATCGGAGTCTTGAAAGTTGAATTCATATTATTGTAACTGTACATAAGAGTTTGTGATTACATACTTAGTGATTCTTGTATATGTGTTCAAGAAAGTTTCAATGGCTTAGTAGTAACTGCCCTATATTTATGTCATACTAACCCAGGTTCGATCCTTTCCTTTGCATTGTTTTTTCATTTTTTACGAAAAAATAATTGAGACGACGTGACAACTTCGGGTTCTCTGATTGGTTGATTTTCCTATCCTACGTAGACACCTTTTCCATGGCTTATATTGTCTTTTAGTATTGTATGTATATTGATATTGTTTAATAATACATTAAATAATTAAAAAGCTTCAAACTTCTGAAAAACATGTAGGACTAACATTCGGTTTAAAAAAAAATCCCATGTTCTATATATTAAGAATATGTTTTGTAATATACTAGGTGCAGAGAAAATTAAACAAAGCGAATGTATAATTATAACACATTTTTTTTATATTACAAAAGACAGATTAAGTCCATTAGTTAGGATTTTTTAAGGATATAAACGCGAGTGAAAAGATGAATCTATCTATTTTGGCAACAACATCGCTTAGGTTCTTTAGACCATGTACAATGGTTTCAACACCCATTTGGTTATTAATACCCTACTTTTTCCTTTTTAAAATTCTACATCAGGTTTTTTTTCTTTCATCTTATTTATTCAACACCTACTTCATTTTAATTCTTTACAATGGTTTGTTTAAAAAATTTAATACCCTATCCTATTATTTTTAATTTATATATTTATTTTGTACACCATAAAAATTATATATTAATAACTTTGAAAACTAAAATAACATATAAAGATTATTATTGAGATCAATTTAACAAGGTTAAAATATTAAAATAGTTGATTATAATGAAAAATGATAGGTTTTTTTACTTAAATTTGATAAAATTTTAATATTTTTAGAAAATGTTTTATTATATAATAAATGTTTTCGAATTATTAAGTGAGAATAAAAATCAAAAGAAATCTATACAGTCAATGAAATTTTTTTTTGCCCAATCATGAAGTGACATGTGGCAGCGTGAGACTACAATTTTTTTTTTCTAAGGATTGAAACTTTACAACACTTGTTGAATTCACCAAGATAAACACAATCTTTAAACATCTTTATTGTAAGACTTTCAACAGTTGAAACTCATTTTCAACACCGCTATTGTACATGCACTCAGGAGAACGAGAAGCACAGCTTCCAAAACCTGAGAGTAGCCAGCTGCAAAACAGTCATGCTGACATTCAAACCATCCATATGAATCCGAACACAGAGTATCACAGTGGTCATAAGAGAATTTTTGGATCTCTGCACCTAAATCAAATAATAACTAATTATGAATGATATAAAACATTTGCTTGGTCGTCCATAATATCATATAACATATCAATAGAAGAATGTTATATATGTCCAAACGAATATAATATTAACAAAACTTTGAATGCATGTGTATATATGAACGCAAAACATAAATACGTACTGATTAAAATTTATATATGTCTAGCTGTTGTCAACACTAATTATAAATCAATAAAAGAAAATTTAAATATGCCTGAAGTCAAAACATTGTGATTGGACAACGAAACTGCTAACATCACTACGAATAAACATTTTGTCAGAGTTTTTGTAGTACCCATACTAATTTTTTATATGAAATCTGTTGACAAATAAAGATATTCTTAACTTTTATGAGTTAAATGAGGTCTAATATATATATATATATATATGCCATTTGAACCTCCAAATTAATTTCCATATATTTTGTGTGCTAAATTTGTTATTTGCAAAAATTAGTTGACTTTATTTGCTATTTGGTTGTATAAGGTAGTTTCAAAACAATTTGGAGGTTCAAAATGGCATTTGTAGATTTTGTCATAAAAAATATTTATATTCATTTATTACCATTATGACTAATCAATATCTTAATTTGAAATGCAAGAATTATGCATGACTATCATTGAAAACTTTTGTAATTATATTTAGGCAGTACATGGTAAAAAATTGATCTATTTATTTAAAAATACCAGTCACAATGGTAATAATGCAATAAGGTCGTTTTGACAAAATCTACGCATGTCAAACAAATGCAATAAGTTCTTTTGGACAAAATCCACAAATGCCATTTGAACTTCCAAATTGATTCGAAACTACCCCATAAATATCAATTGTATGGGGTAGTTTCAAATCAATTTGGATGTTCAAAATGGCATTTGTGGATTTGTGTCCAAAATGTAATGGCATTGTTGTTTAGCAACAAGTGATATAGGGAAGGGTTTGGGATTACCAGAATAATGCTAAGAGAGCTTTGTATTTAGGAGTCAAAGAGAGATATGAATGATGAGTATAATTATTTATCTTACTGAAACACATGTTTTCTCTAATGAACACTTAGATTAAGAAAAACACACAAAAATGTGTGTATTTGACCATATGTTTGCATTGAGGTATTTGGACAAGGCCTAAGAAGTGAACATTGAACATAGTATATCTAACAATGATACAAGATTTTAGACTCATATTGTATGGTAGGGACCGCGCAAACGCAGGCTCTCCCCACATGGGGGACTTTAGACTAAGCACCCTTCCTTAGTGTGCAGTGAAGGTCACTAGCCTAGGCCACTGGTCTTCTTGATCAAGTGTTGACCCCGTCCAGGTAAGTGATTTGAACACACTCTTAACTTCTCTTCTTATACTTTCCTTTGCATGTTATTCTTTTATGTGTAAGCGACGTGGGATGGTTTGACAATTTACTGCTGAAACATGCTTGAGATGACAAGATTCGTTTGTGTTTATACAAATGGGCCGGATGCTATAGGCCCAGTTAAGTGTTTGAGCTGCAAACCATAACCAAATCTGAAGAGTCTAAACAATGTTTTGAAAACGGACCGGATATAGACTCGGGATAGCTACTGGTTGACTGATTCAACCGGTCGAACCTAGTTTTTACATTTTAAAAATTGAATATATATATATATATATATATAAATATATATAAATATATAATCATATATTTAACCTAAAGAGTAGTTTTACATATAATATGGTATATGTTATTTTCTATTAACTAGAAAAATTAAATAATGAACATAAATCTAACTAGTGAATACTATGTAAATTGAAATTGATAAAAACTAAATGATTAACCGTTTAAATTATCGTAATGGACGAAACAGCAAACTCCAAATACCATTGAAGACATCACACCAGACAAGAGAGGTAAGCTTAACGGGATTTAATGATAAAGCATAGACTTTGGTCAAGTCAAAACTTGGACACCAACATTACCGTGCTGGAGCCAATGCGCTTCTGCCGAACTGGGTCTGAATCGCTGGTCATCGGATCCCATCGAGCTGGAGCAGATGTGGGCCTGTCTGGACTGAGAATAGAGGCTTCTAGGTTCAGCTAAGAGCCCTTAATTTCTTGATTTGGAATTGAAATTTCATTTAGCTAAGTAGTTCTCAAGGAGTAGGAGACTCCAAAACCAAATAGCTTTCTTATTACTTAAGATAGGTAGTGTTGGTTCAAAACTCCAAACTTTTGAAAGCAAAGGATAGCAACAGAGGAAAGGCTCGTTGGGAGTAAACACGTTCACTGTGTTGAAGAAAGGCGGTGTGCAAGGTGACAAGATCTGGCGGGAAAAGCATTGGCCCAGAGATCCGGTGGAGGGTGGCGGGGGGACTGGCGGATCCACTGGAAGCATCACGTCAAGATATGCATCTGGTGGTTATGGGGGCAAGCGAAGAGAAGCAGAGGAGCCAGCTACAGGGTGGTCTTCACTCTTCATTCTGGTGGAGAAGCTTGTTGAGCTTCTGCCTCGGACTCAGCCCTGTTGAGAGAACAAAATTAGGACGAACTTCTTTCTCCCACGAGTTTCAACAAGAGAAATCTATAAAATATGGATTTGGTTTTTGTGTGTGTGAAAATGGTCAAAAAACGCATTATTCAAAAAACTGTATTTTTTTTCTTATTTTATCATTTTATTTGAAATAATTGTATATCTTTAAAAGCCTATAAAGTAAATATAGAAAAATATTTTACATCTTTATGAAATTGTTTTTGATCATTTTTCTTCTGTGTGAGTTCTTTTGGTTGAAAAAACTAAAAAAAAAAGTCATTTAAAAGAAGTTCCCCTTTAAATATCTTCTTTTTATATTAATTTATTTATTTTAGTTTCATCATTGTATTACAAAATTATGTCA
>NW_026014719.1:0-44047 GCF_020379485.1 Brassica napus | reverse complement strand
TGATACTTATGAAACAAAATAACCTGTCAACGGTGAGAGATTGTGGGAGAAGACGTGTAAAGAAGCTGTACAAATCCCTGAAAAAAGGAGAATGTCAGGACGTCCGAAAAATTATGATAGGATCAAAGAGGCACATGAGTCAAAGACAAAGGTCACAAGAAAAGGGAAGAAGGATGACATGTAGCAACTGTAAGCAACCGGTCATAACTGTGGAACTTGAACTCTTACAAGGCTCCTGAACTTCCTAAACGCAAAAGAGGACGACCAAAAAAGACTCTGGTTAGTTACAAGTTGATTTGCATATGTGAAGCTTGTTTAATGAAGTGTTGATCCGAATACAAGTTAATTCATATATGCTTTTCTTATAAGGATGATCCTTGGAGCATTCACAATGCACCGAAGAGGAGCAGGAAATGCTCAAAGCCAGTCCACACCAAATCCGGTCAGCACACAGCCTTGTGTTGATCCACAGCCTTCAACTGCTCCACAGCCTTCAAATGCTCCAGCTGCAAGAGGACGTGGGTCCACGGGGACGAGGGAGAGGGCGTGGTCGCGGTCGCGGTTGCGGACGTGAGCGTGAGCTCTTGTTCCAAGAGAGTGTGGTTGTATATTGGTCCTTATTTGGTCGTTGTATTGATGTATGTGGGCCTACTGCTGTGAGTGATCAGAATTCACAAGGCTCTCAACAACAACCTCAAGACTCTTAGGCTCTATCTCTTGTATCTTCTTGTATTGTACTTTTCTCACTTCTAAAACTATGTAGGATGATCTTCTTTTGGTTGGATGTTTTCTTAAACTTCACCACCTTCTGTCACTTCTCTTTAAGATTATCTATGTTAAGCTTGCTTATTTAAGAAAGAAGAGAGGAAGAAGACACAAAATATAACAACAACTAACATAAACTTCATTGATGATCGATGATAAACCGAAACACTCCAACAACACATCCATCGTTAATACAAACCGAAACAGAAAACAAATCCTAATGAGACCAATGAAGCCTTAGCAATTTTCTTTTTTCAACTGATGTTATAAGTGCAATTCAAGTTTCTCCTCTCCTCTGCAAGTCTGGTCCCTTCCTCCAACAGTAATTCAGTTGAATCTCCAGCTGGGAATTCTTAAGAAGTTGTCCTAAGCAAATGTTTTAGATTTTTTATTTCTTCTCTCTGACGATCCATCACGCCTCTGGCCTCCAGTAAACTCTGTTTCTGCCATTCATTTTTGCCTCCTTATCAACCCAATCGACGAACCCATGAGAATCACAAACCAAAACCTTCGACTCGGATTGTCATATGTCCAAGCCTTCACGGTACTCGTTGTTCTTGCAGTAGCATAAGGGACCGCCGAACTTCTTCTTATAGTATGACCTTGCACCTGAACTCGACCCTTCACTCTTAGCCATCGATTTGGGAATTTCTGAGAATATATTGAGAAGAACGGAAATTAGGGTTTGTTCTCAATCGATTTGGGAATTTTATGAAGGAACCGAGATTTAACAGTGTAAGCACATGTTCAGTTAAGTTATTAACGTCGTCTTAATACTCTGTTAAACAGAGTTAACGCCGTCAAAATTGAGGTGTGAAACCTCCAAAATTCAAAAGTTGATGTATTTTATGGGTAACGAAATTTAGTGTTATTAATTGGTGAGGTACTTCAGATGCTCCAGACGATTCGAAAGAACAGACTTACTCCCCATTACAGACAGATGTTCGGTGAGCCTGATAGTCGTTAAGACCCGTCGTCTTCTTCAGCTCACGGTCCGGAGACTGTCCTCGAGACTCAGCCTTCTCAGAGAGTCTCTCGGTCGCCTCCTTCTAGTGCACCATTGGTTCCTCCTGTGCCTCCTCCGATGGCTCCTCCGACGATTGCCTCCTCTTGTGCCTCCTCCGATGGCTCTCCGATGCCCGCGAGAGATTCATCCCGATTTGATGGTGCCTCCGAGTGCTCCCTACTCGCAGTACACTGTCGAGGACATTCTCAGTCAGCCAGTCAGATAATGTTTACCCGTCATAGACCCCGACCGACCGGACAGAATTTTGTGATATGTTATAATATATTTTTTATCCTTTTAAAATTCTTTTATAAAATTAATAAATAATTTATACTTTAAATTTGTTTTTTTTTTCAGGTTGGGGGTTGACGGATGTCTTGCATCAGACGTAACCGACACGATGAAAGGTTACTTCTCCATGCCACATCGGAACTGGAAAAAAGGACGCCGATCGACGTCAGAAAGACGTGGGTTCAAAATTTTCGCAGTAAGCTACTATTCATTAATTATATATACTTTAATTTTTTCATAATTATATTTTTTTAAAAAATTATTAATTTAATTTTTTACAAGAAAATATCATTGGTCCAGGGGGTGAGGGTCAATGAGAGGGTGAGGAAAACGTTTTACGCGAAGGCGAAAGTTCGCTTGTTGGACACGATCTCTAACTGGAAGGGTGACTGGATCGTGAAGGGGTATGAGCGTGGAAAACCCGCTGAGCTCACCACGGATGTGTGGGATGGCCTCATCCGTTATTGGTGGGATCCTGAGTCCATTAGAATCGCCCAGTTTGCTCTGCCTCCCGTAACACGGTAGATGAGCACGGCCACGGGCCGATGCTTCACTCTACGGGCCAAAAAACCCACGCCGGTGTCCGTTGGAAATGGTAATTAAATATTTTATTTAATTAATTTTTTTAATATATATATATTATATATATATATATATGTATATTCAAACTTTCTTAAATGTTTTTTAGGTCAAAGAGACGGGACAACTTCCGTCTCTTATGCAACTTTATGAGAGGACCCACAGGAATAAGTCGGGCTAATTTCTAGATGGCAAGTCCGAGCAAATCTTCAACGACTTGGTTGATCAGGGTGACGACCGCCAGACCCAGCGGACCCAGCAGTCCACCGACGGATTACCCGTCACCTTATCCACACTTGAAGTGGATAGATTACGAGGTGGTAAAATATTTAAAAATTTAATTTTTTTATTATTAATTTAATTTAACTTTAAATTTTACTAACAATATTTATTTTTTGTTTTTAAGGTTGTCCCTAAAGAAAAGGGACGTACGTTGGGGATTGGTTCCGTCAACGATGTTCTGAGAGCAACATCGTCTTATGGTCAAACAGGGAAGATGAAGTCACTCAGCTGCGTAGAGAGTCCACTCAGCTGCGTACGAGTTGGACATGACGCGATCTGCGTTCACAGCTCGTGTGGGTGGAGTCGAGGGCTTCTTGGACGTTTTATAGCGGACCACAAATCCGGAATGAGAGTCCTTGTTGAGGAACATGCGACGACAAAATCCCATTCCAGGCGAGTCATCATCCGACACACATGCCGAGGCGGATGCGGATGTAGAGAGGAGGAGTGATGAATTCTACCGGGCGATGAACGACTCTTAGTTTTTTTTCGGTTGTTGTATTTATAAATTTCAAAACTTATTTATATATATATATTTTCTTATTGATTTTGTTTTTAAATTTTAATTTTATTAATAAATTAAATAATTAATTATTTTTTTATTATATTTTTAAATTCTGTAAAATAATAAAACGAAGTGAATTCAGAGCTAATTTACGACTTATTTGCGTGGAACTTTACGAGGAAGGAAATGACGAGGAAGATTCAACGAGTACTTTACTAGGTATTTTTTCGAGGTATTTACGTGTACTTTACAAAGAAATACTTTCAAAATAAATACGTGTAGTTTACGAGGAACTACTTTCGAGGTATTTACAAGGAAATATAACGATATTCTTACGTGAATATTTACGTGGTCTTTACGACGAAATATGGTACTTCGTCTTTACGACGAAATGTTTTCCTCGCTAAGTTACGACGAATTGGCGGAAGAAATATGGTTACGACGAACGAGACGAAACCTGTTCCTCGCTAATTCTCGTAAACCCTCTTTTACGACGAAATCACGAGGAATACCGCCGTCGTTAAACTTATGATTTCTTGCAGTGGACGTGATTACATAACATCAAGTGAAAGATCTTAAGACAACACGTGGAAGCATTTATAAAGGGCACTACTACGTGTCAGCTTCTAGATGTGCATGAAGCTATCTCCACCGCTTCGATTTCCACCAGTGAGCCATCGGGGAAACTCTTCCTTCTGACTCAGCAGTTCTTCACATCACCTAATTCTGCACTCCATACCTTTCGCATCCAGCCAAGATTAATTGATCGAAGAGGCTACTCGGAGGGAAGCTTAGGTCAGAATGAAAGTGATTCTTTGTCGGACAGTTTTCACGCCAACTCTGCTGAATCTATTGCAAGGTGACCCAAAAAGCCTTTCTACTTGACCATCTCCATCAAAGAAGCTCTACCTTTAAGACTGATTTTTTAGAAAAGGAAAATAGATAGAGACTGATTCTTTTAGAAAGAGGCTCAATTGATACGATGAGTGAAGCTTTCAAACACTTAATCTTTGGAATTGAAAAGAACACGGCGAAAGGTTGCTATCTAAGATCGATCAAAACGACCGAAAAATTTTTAAACCACATCAAAAGTCGCCTAACCGAAAAGTTTATCCGTAACGGAAAGGTAATTCGATCTAGAGATCGAATATGATACATCAAAAGAACTTAAACAAAAAGGGGATGGTGACCGGTGGCCAATTGCTCACCGGCCACCGGAGACGATATCAACTTTGTGTGAGACTAGAGAGAAGTTGGAGTTTTAGGAGAGAGAGAGAGGGGTCTTAAAACCTGACAACTTCTACATACATCTCAGTATCTTACCATTTTGGATTACTAATATTTTTTTTGTTACTATTTTGGATCCCCTAGACTATATTTGCGAAGTGATTTTGCCACATGTCTTTTCTACAATCAATTTCACAAAACAAATATGGACATGGCTACTAAAATTGATGACATGGCTTCCGGAAAACTATGACATGGATAATTTCATTTAATGTGATTATATTTTTGGTAAACTTATTATAATATGGTAATAATTCATATTTACATTTAATATTGATATTTCTTTTTGGTAAACTTTTTTAAATATGGTAATGCTCATACTTCATCTATAAAATAAATATATTCATATATAACATTTCAAATTTCGAAATGTTATATTTGTATACTTATATAATTTGTATTACTAAGTTTTCAACATTTTTACAATTTTTTAAAAATTTAAATATATAATCGTAAGATCATTAGTCTTATATATCACAAATTTTATAAATTGTTTATGTTAAATATTTGGTAATTATACAATTTATGTTATTTTTATTAGTTTTATACAAGTTGATTTAATATATATCAAATCTATATTAAATATTAGTAAGACAATAGTAAAATCTACAATATTTAATAAAATTTATATTTAAATATAAGTTAGATTTAAACAAATTTTGAAACATTTGTTTAACCTATCGATTTCTATTCATGAGAATCCAACTAAACAAGATAAAAAAAAAATTAAAATTTACAAATTTAATTATCATTTTATTCAATTTTGATTAATTTCAAATTATAATAATGTATCTTTTGAAGTTTCAAAAAAATATTGTTCTTTATTATTACACTAGCATTATATATAGATTATATATACACAAATAAATATAATATAACAACATAAGCTTGTTTTCCCCGATTCATATGAAAACTTTTTAAGGTATCCACCAAAGCAAATTATTTAAATCAATCAAATTGTTAGAATACAGAAAATTAATATATAATTTTATTTAAATTAAATTATTTAAAAAGTGTATTTTCATTAAAAACAAAATAATAAATAAGTAAAACTGATTTGATGGTAATTTTTATGACATATATATATATCAATTCTGTGAAAGAAATAGAAGCTTAATATGGGAAAAAAATCGTAAATACAAAAAACTCTAAAAATTAACAAAAAAAAATTAATATAAAATTAAACTATGATATCACTTGAAAGCTTATTAGACAAATTAATAAAATATTTAAGCGATAATTAGACAATTTGATTTTTTTTGCCAGCCAAAAGTTTATTATTAATTAGCGTCAGTTATTTCAAAATGACGTGAAAATGATGGACTAAAAATAGGATGAACATAAATGTTATATGAACTATGAATAGCACTTGTAAAGCTGACTTAGATAACATATATGCACATCCATTTCCAGTCCATTTTGAAGCCTAAATTCAATTTTTTCAGAGAAGTTATCCACAAAGAGATCGTATGAAATATTGTTTTGATATTCAGATTTGTTTTTTGACTGTTAAGAAGATTGATTACTGTAAAAATGTTCATTCGAATATGATATGTCTATAACCGAGTCCCCAACATGAGACAAGTTGTTTTTAAAAAGTAAATAATTTTTTCCTTATATTATATAATAAATATATATTATTTACTGATAATAAAAATATAGTTATCATCTATCACAAATATCTATGCAAATATGTGAATCAAATACAACAATCAAACAACATAATGATTTCCACAAAGAAAATTTTAAAAATATATTTATGTTATGTAGTCTTATTTTATATTCTTTAAATAATGTAATACAATATTATACATTATTTTTTAGAATTGAGAAATACATATATCATTTAGACAAATTAAGCGATAATTAGACAAATTTGATTTTTTTTGCCAGCCAAAAATTATTATTAATTAGCATTAGTTATTTCAAGATATTTAAGAAAGGATGGACAAAAAAAATAGGATGGACATAAATGATATATGAACTATGAATAGAATTTTGTAAAGCTGGCTTAGATAATACATCTGCATATCCATTTCCAATTTTTTTATGTCTAAATTCATTTCTTCAGAGCAATTATTTCATAAAGAGATCGTATGAGATATTGTTTTGATATTCAAATTTGTTTCTTGACTGTTAAGAAGGTTGATAACTGTAAAAATGTCTCTTTCGAATATGATATGTCTATATCCGAATCCCAACATGAGACAATTTGTTTAAAAAGTAAATAATTTTATTTTTCTTATATTATATAATAAATATATATTATTTACTGATAATAAAAATATAGTTATTCATCTATCACAAATATCTATGCAAATATGTGAATCAAGTACAACAATCAAACAACATAATGATTTCCACAAAGAAAATTTTAAAAATATATTTATGTTATGTAGTCTTAGTTTATATTCTTTAAATAATGTAATACAATATTATGCATTATTTTTTAGAATTGAGAAATACATATAATATGTTATCGCGCCTAGCGGGTTGTTAAAAAATATTTTACTGCATATGATGCAGGAAAACACATAGTTACTAGTAATATATCGAGAATTTAATAGGTTATTCTCTCTGTTTTTTTTACCTGTTGTCTTTCTATCGGGTACGTAGTTGTGTGGGTCCAAGCTCAAACAATGAATAAAGTTTCACACTGAAGCGTCTGTTAGATAAGAAATGTTGATTTTATATTATGTTTAAGGAGCATTGCCAATCTTTGAGTCCTATGTGGCATTTTAACTTAACTAGATTTTTTAACCCGCTACGCGCGATAACATATATATGTATTTCTCAATTCTAAAAAAATAATGCATAATATTGTATTACATTATTTAAAGAATATAAACTAAGACTACGTAACATAAATATATTTTAAAATTTTCTTTGTGGAAATCATTATGTTGTTTGATTGTTGTACTTGATTCACATTTTGCATAGATATTTGTGATAGATGAATAACTATATTTTATTATCAGTAAATAATATATATTTATTATATAATATAAGAAAAATAAAATTATTTACTTTTTAAACAAAAATGTCTCATGTTGGGGATTCGGTATAGACATATCATATTCGAAAGAGACATTTTTACAGTTATCAATTCTTAACAGTCAAGAAACAAATCTGAATATCAAAACAATATCTCATACGATCTCTTTATGGAATAACTGCTCTGAAGAAATTGAATTAGGCATAAAAAAACTGGAAATGGATGTGCAGATGTGTTATCTAAGTCAGTTTTACAAAATACTATTCATAGTTCATATATCATTTATGTCCATCCTATTTTTTTTGTCCATCATTCTTAAACATCTTGAAATAACTAATGCTAATTAATAATAAACTTTTGGCTGGCAAAAAAAAAATTAATTTGTCTAATTATCGATTAATTTGTCTAAATGATATATGTATTTCTCAATTCTAAAAAAAATAATGTATAATATTGTATTATATTATTTAAAGAACATAAATAAGACTACATAACATAAATATATTTTTAAATTTTCTTTGTGGAAATCATTGTGTTGTTTGATTGTTGTATTTGATTCACATATTTGCATAGATATTTGTGATAGATGAATAACTATATTTTTATATCAGTAAATAATATATATTATCATATAATATCAGAAAAAATGAAATTATTTACTTTTTAAAACAAACGTTGCATGTTGGAGACTCGGTTATAGACATATCATATTCGAAGGAAACATTTTTACAGTAATCAATCTTCTAACAGTCAAACAATAAATCTGAATATCAAAACAATATCTCATACGATCTCTTTGTGGAATAACTTCTCTGAAAAAATTGAATTTAAGCTTCAAAAAGGACTGGAAATGGATGTGCAGATATGTTATATAAGTCAACTTTACAAAGTACTATCATAGTTCATGTAACATTTATGTTCATCCTATTTTTTTGTCCATCCTTTCCACGTCATCTTGAATAACTGATGCTAATAATAATAAATTTTTGGCTGGCAAAAAACAATAAATTTGTCTATTATCGCTTAAAAATTTTATTAATATGTTAATAAGCTTTCAATGATATCATAGTTTATTTTATTAGTTTTTTTGTTAATTTTTAGAGTTTTTTGATTTACGATTTTTTCCATATTAACCTCTATTTCTTTCACAGAATTGAATATATATATATATAGGGGCTTTTTGCAAAAGTGACTCAAAACTTGGAGTCAAACAGAAAACTAACATTTTCTTTTGACTCCTTTTTTTTTGAGATTTTAACCCCACACCTGCACTTTATCTACGAAAATGCCATTAACATTTTTTTTTTTTTTCAAAAATGGCTTCTTTACTGTCTCAACCTCATCTTCTTCAAGTATTTACAATACTGCCACTGCAATGAATAGTGGCAACAACCTTGTACGAACTGTTTGGAGCTTTTAATGCCCTTTAATGCACGTAAATCTCTTTACACTCTCTCTGTTTCAATTGTTATGAACTAAAAACAACATTTCTTTCACTTTCTCTCTATATTCATCCAAAAAACTCAAGCTTTTGATTCAAAATATGGGCTATGGTTGCAGAGCCATATTTCTTTCGTTTTGACTTACGGTTGCTTTCGTTTGAGGTTCTGGGTGGTTGGAGAAGACCCTGTGTGCAAACGAAGTCATCTCACCTAGTTTAAGGTACGAATTTAAATTTTTTTTCAAGATCTGTTCGCGTAGAAGACTTACTAGTAAGTCATCTGTATGTAGAAGACTTACTGATGAGTCTTCTGGTCAAACGGACGACTTAAATTAAGTCGTCCAGCTTTGTTTGTTAAAAAAAAACACTTCAGACGACTTATATATACGTCGTCTACGAGAAACGGGCTAGTTTTGCATTTGACCGAATCGTGTCAGATCTTTGACTATTTCTGGACGACTTATAATTCAGTCGTCTCTGGGAAAGTTAAAATTTCAATATTTTATGAAAACTTGACGACTTACGTGTAAGTCGTCCTAGGTTAGTTTTGTAATTGAAAAATAAAACTTCATAATTTAACTTTAACCAGACGACTTAATATAAAGTCGTCCCTCCAGAAGACTTAATTTAAAGTCGTCCGGGGAAAGCAAAGTCGTCCAGAATTTTTCCCAATTTTCTGGTCAAACCTTGCTTATCCCGGACGACCTTAAATTAAGTCGTTTAGCTGGACGACTTTCATCTAAGTCGTCTGGAGAAAGTTAAATTTCAAGTTTTATTTTTCAATTACAAAACTAACCTAGGACGACTTACGTGTAAGTCGTCAAGTTTTCATAAAATATTGAAATTTTAACTTTCCCAGAGACGACTGAATTATAAGTCGTCCAGAAATAGTCAAAGATCTGACACGATTCGGTCAAATGCAAAACTAGCCCGTTTCTCGTAGACGACTTATATATAAGTCGTCTGAAGTTTTTTTTTTAACAAACAAAGCCGGACGACTTAGAATTAAGTCGTCCCTTTTAATTTTCAATTGCAAAAGTGACCTCTTTAGACGACTTACCTTTAAGTCTTCTGGACGACTTAATGCTAAGTCGTCTGCGGCAATGTTTATTGAACTTCTTCATTTCCCTTTCTCTATGTTTACTAATGTGTTTTATTTTGAATATTTGCAGATGATTTTTCAGTTACATGCAGTGTATGGAGAATGGTTGTTGAGAGATTTCCGTTGGGATTTTGTGGTTGATGATCTCAAAGGAGGAAGATTGTTTTTATTGAATGAAGATTCAACACATGCTGAACTTGTTGCAATGGCTCAAGAAGATTATAACCTGGACATGAGAACAGTGAGTGTGGAGATTAGCTACTCATTACCAGCAGAAATGATGATGGCTCCAGGCAGTCTTCCCATTCATGTTACAAGTGATAGACAAGTTCGAAACTTGCTGGAGATACTCAAAACCCATAGAGTATGTCTTTGTGTATCAAGCCGCAGCAAGGTCGAAACGGTTTCAGAGAAAAGGGATATTGATGAAGCTGGTGAATGGGAAAAAGATGTTGGTGATAATGATGAAGCTGGTGAATGGGAAGAAGATGTTGGTGATAATGATGAAGCTGGTGAATGGGAAGAAGATTGGGAGGAGGAAAATGGGGAGGAGGATGCTGATAATTCTATTGTTGGTGAAACGGATCAGAATGGTGGGGATTACAGTCTTTATGGAAAGGTTCCAGATGAGGACGAGGAAGATGATGATAATATTTGTTTTGAAGAAATCCAAAAGACATATGCTAAGACAAATGCTATTGAAGGAGGAAAATCGAATGGTACCAGTATCTATGTCAACCAGAGTTTTGTTAGCAAGGGTGCTCTGCTTTCAGAGCTGCGGTTGGCAGCAGTGAGGGGTAAGTTTTCTTTCAAATTATACAAATCAACGAAAACTCTCGTTGTGGCAACATGTCCGGTTAGCTATTGTGGATGGAAGGTCAGAGCGAGTGTCAAACATGGGACAAACACGTTTTGGGTAACAAAGTATGTGGAAAAACATTTATGCTCAGCGGGAGACCGAATCGCTCAGCGGAGACACTGTACTCCGAAGTATGTAGGTAGTCTTTTCATTGATCGTGTTGGAATCATTGATGGGATAACTCCGCAGCATATCACTGATGCAATGAGGAACATGTTTGGCATGGCGCTTGATTACACCACTTCATACAGAGCACTGTTATATGCACAAAGATTGGTGAGAGGATCAGCAGAAGAAGGGTATTCGCGTCTGGCATCATATCTCGAGCAAATCTCCATTGCAAATCCTGATTCTATCACGGCGATAGAACTTGATTCTATGAAAAGATTTAAGTATCTATTTCTCTCTTTTGGAGCTTCTATCAAAGGTTTTAAGTATCAGAGAAGGGTCATTGTGGTGGATGGAACTCACCTAAGTGGAAAGTATGGAGGAACTATGTTAGTTGCAGCCGCACAAGATGGCAATTTTCAGATATTCCCATTGGCTTTTGGGATCGTGGATGAGGAAGATATACCTTCTTGGGAATGGTTTTTCACAAAATTGGCTAGTTGTATATCTCATGACAAGCCTCTGGTGATAGTCTCCGACCGGCACAAGGCCATTAAAAGTGCGTGTGATAAGGTGTTTCCTTGGGCAACCCGAGGAATATGTTATTATCACCTTCAAGATAACATTGTCAAAAAGTTTAAAGGGAAACATCTCATGTACTTGGTGAAAGGGGCTGCTTATGCTCACACGGTTTACGATTTTGACCGGTACATGGCTGAGATACGGAGTGCAAACCCGGAACTTGCAACGTATTTGGAGAAAGCCGACGTCAGGCTATGGTCAAGGGTTTATTGTAAGGGGAACAGGTTCAACATAAAAACAAGCAACATTGCTGAATCTATTAATTCCGCACTGAAGCGAGCAAGAGGATTTCCGATTACGTTCCTGCTGGAGTTCATAAGGCAGAAGTTAGGAAAATGGTATTGGAAAAGGAGACAAGATGCTTTGAGTCTCACAACTGAACATAGCGGGGGTGTTGAATACTTGCTTGCTGTTCGAGAAGAGATAGCGGGTACGATGACGGTCGAACCAATTGATGGATGGCATTTCTTTGTCAAAGGTGGCAAAATGGACTGTGTGGTTGATTTGGAACATGCAAAGTGTGATTGTGGTGTCTATGGAGTGGAGAAAATACCTTGCTCTCATGCTATAGCTGCTGGAATACATGCTGGTTTGCATATCTCCACACTTGTATGTCCACTGTACTCAAAGAATTATCTGTATGCAGGATACTCAGAGAATATATATCCTATCGTGTCACAACATATTGAGGAACGAGAATGCTTTCCTCCAGAACTAAAGCGTGGTCGGGGGAGACCGAAGAAATCAAGATGGCAATCTTGGTTGGAGCTATCTAGGATGAGAGGACACAAACCCAGGAAGAAACACAGGGCACGGAGATGCTCAAACTGCAAGGAAACTGGCCATACGAAACCACAATGTACACAAAATTTTAAGTCGTCCAGTCTTGATTACCCGTCCAGACGACTAAATTTTTAGTCGTCCAGTGTATTTTATTTTTAGACGACCTTCTACTAAGTCGTCCAGTGTATTTTATTTTTAGACGACCTTCTACTAAGTCGTCCAGTGTATTTTATTTTTAGACGACCTTCTACTAAGTCGTCCAGTGTATTTTATTTTTAGACGACCTTCTACTAAGTCGTCCAGTGTATTTTATTTTTAGACGACCTTCTACTATCCCTTCAAGTGTATTTTATTTTTAGACTACTTTCTACTATCCCTTCAAGTCGTCCAAACCTTCTAGACGACTTATTTGTAAGTCGTCCAGTTGGAAAACCTTCCAGACGACTTATAATAAGTCGTCCAAACCTTCTAGACGACTTATTTGTAAGTCGTCCAGTTGGAAAACCTTCCAGACGACTTATTTCTTCCAGACAACTTATATATTTACAAGTTCAAATACAAACACTAATCTTCCAGACAACTTATATATTTACAACTTATATATTTACAAGTTCAACTTATATATTCAAATACAAAGACAAGTTCAAATACAAACACTAATCTAATCATACAAGCCCACGAACCTATCACCATCCACATTTTCTTTTAGATGCTGATCAACAAGCTCCTTCCATATATCCACCACCATATTATCCCTCATTTTCTTTGCGTTGCACCTAGCAAAGTCTTTAGGGTCAAAGGAGACACCGAGAGCATGACATTCAATGTACTTTACAGTGTACACGCCACAATCACCATTGTTGGCCGTGGGTACACCTTTCAGCGGTCTCTCATATGTGTATGGCTCCAACCCGTATTTGACCCGTATTTCGTCGGTGGCTGCGCACTCAACAAGCAGATAAGGGACCATCTGGAGAAAAGGCTCCATTATCGCATCCCATGCGTCTGGTACACTAGATGAAGGTATGCTGTCCCAGACGACTATGTGCCTCTTAGGGATCGATATCCAAATAGCAACCCAATGCTTGTCGTCCAAGTTCACTGGCGCATAGATATCATCAATGTCCTCCCCCCACTTCTTGTTTGATTGGCAAAATGAAGGTATTGATCCGTCATAAAAATACGACGCCCCACCAGGTAGAACTCTTCCTAAACCTTTGTGATCAGGTTCCGATGTTTTGAAGAGGTGATACTGCTCTCTCCAAGACTGGGAAAAGTTGTGATCCAGGAAGCACATTCGCTCGCTCCTGAAAGCTTGTGGGTTCTCCTGATACCTCTGCCTTAGCACATTAATCCAAGCATCTATATGCTGCATATTAAATATAACAAGTTAGAAGTTACCAGACGACTTAAATATAAGTCGTCTACGTGGTCGTCCAAGTAGACGACTTTCCAGACGACTTATAATAAGTCGTCTGGAAAGTAGTCTACTTGGACGACTTTGTAGATGACTTAAATCGTGTGCAGAAGACTTACGCAGTCTTCCAGCCATCCTCTGGCTGTCCGGAGGAAGTGGTACCACCTTGTTGGTGATGTACGTGGTTTGTCCTCGGTCTTAGTTAAATAATGGCTGCAAACAAAAAAAGCAATCAGTTTTGGACGACTAAATCAAGCTATTATGGGTAAAGCAATCACTTACGGATCAGTTTTCAACCAATCAGCGAGTTCCTTCAACCGATCTTTGTTTACTGGCGGAAATGGATTATAGGCTCCCACTTTATCTTTTTTTTTCTCTGCCGTATAAGGAGATCTCACAGTGGAAGCAGGTTTCTTCGCTCGTTTACTCTTTGCACGCTTGTCCAATACAACCAGGCTCGGTTCTGAAACTGGATCGCTTGGCTCGGTGGAAGCGAGGCTCGGTTGTTGATCGGTGGAAGCGAGGCTCGGTTGGTGATCGGTGGAAGTGACAGCAACAATCTCTTTGGAGGTCTTATTTACCGAGAATGCCTCGGTTGCTGTATCCTCCGGCAACCATCTCTGCAATAAAAGTTGCACACAAGTTAACTCTGGACGACTTAAACAAAAGTTGTCTGGACGACTAGTTGGACCTGGACGACTTAAAATTAAGTCTTCCGTGGTCAACTAGTCGTCCAGACAACTTACGTTTAAGTCGTCCAGGGTCAACTAGTCGTCCAGACAACTTTTACAGTCGTCTGGACAACTAGTTAACCCTGGATTTGATACTAACCTCTTTGATTTGAGGAGGCTGTTTCTTTTGAGGAGGAGGCTGTTTCTTTTGAGGAGGAGGAGGCTGCTGCTGTTTCTTTTGAGGAGGAGGAGGCTGCTGTTTGGTTTGATGAGGAGGAGGCTGGTTACTAACCACGGTTTCATTGGCATGAGGGTAGCCTGTTTGTTTCTACCCCGGTTTCTTTGGCAAGAGGGGTAGGTTGTTTATCTTGAGGGGTAGCCTGTTTGTTTCTACCCCCGGTTTCTTTGGCAAGAGGGGTAGGCTGTTTATCTTGAGGGGTAGCCTGATTGGTGACACCAACCTTCTTCTCCACAGCTTCCAATCTATCGGACAACTTCCTAAACTCCCTCATGCACTTATTAAACCCTTTTTTCATGCAGTCAGCTACGCCCTTGAACATAATTTCCAACTCCTCTCTGGTCACCCCTCTAGCCTCTTCTCTAGCCTCTTCACTAGCCACTTTAGGAGCCTCTTTACGAGCTTTCTTCCGAGGTCTTGGATTGTCTTCCTCCTCCTCCTCCTCCTCCTCCAACACAACCATCTCTTTGGCCTTCTTTGATGGAGTCACAACCTTAGGTTTTGTATTGACCTTAGTACCAGTGACTTCCCAGCAATCCATGGTCCACTTCCACGGTCTCCGCTCATACATGACTTTAATGATGTTCTCCGCGGGCAGGTCCTCAACCTCAGAGTCCCATTTTGGCCACATTTCACTAATGTCCTTCTCAACAAAGTTGATCACGCGGGTCTGCAGTAAATAGAAGAATCGAGTTAGATATTTGAAAAAAAATACTAAATAGACGACTTAATTATAAGTCGTCTACTATGTCGTCCAGCTGGAAGACCTTCCAGACGACTTATAATAAGTCGTCTAATAAGTCGTCCAGATGGAAGACTTTCCAGACGACTTATAATAAGTCGTCTAATAAGTCGTCCAGATGGAAGACTTTCCAGATGACTTAATTAAGTCGTCCGATAAGTCGTCCAGCTGGACGACCTTCCAGACGACTTATAATAAGTCGTCTGCGCAGTCTTTTGGATTGAAGTAAATACCTGACTCAAGATAGCAGCTTTCATTGATCTGCGGCCTCTGCTGCCCTCGTAAGCCAGTATCGGTGGAGACGGACTGTCTGCTCTGGGACCACCAATATGATATCTTGTGAATTTACATGTTTTTAACTTCTTATTCTTGCATGGTTTGGTCATTTAGAGTATCATTTAGGCACATTTAGGTTGCATATCATTGCATTTGTACATATCAGGTGTTGGAGAGCACCATGGATGAGTTAGAAGACCATTGGAGGGATTTTGAGTCCAAAGAGTGAAAGATGAACACGGATGAAGGCCTTAAAGATCTCTTCTGAAGCTCAAAATTTGTGGAGACACTGGAAATTGAGTTAGCTTTACAATGGAGGTGGTTTCAAGTCGTTTGGAGCTGTATTGAGGGATTTATGATCAAAATACTACACACATATCAATATGACATTCCTAGCGGCCAGGCGTAGCGGCAAAAGATGGTCGCTACAGAAGATAGAGCTGAGGCGCCTAAGTACCGTAGCGGGAGTGTGTAGCGGGTTAGAGAGACCGCTATAGTTGAAGCGCTTTCTGTAGCGGTCTTCCGTAGCGGCATAATGAGGTCGCTATGAGTTCAAGAATGCGAAAAAATCGTCTAAGTGTCCTAGCGGCCACCCGTAGCGGGCATTTCAGGTCGCTACAGGCGTAGTGACCTCTTGTAGCGACCTTTTATGGTCACTACGGAGAAAAATATCTGTTTTTATGGGTCAACCCCAGCTCGAGTTTTAGTAATATATAACTACTTTTCAGACAATAATGGGGGATCTATCTACTTTTTTATGAAGAACACAAGAACTCTTGAGAGAGAAAGCTTGAATCTTTAGTTTCTTTTCTTCTTATTCTCTTGAATTTGCTTGTTTAATCCTTGTTTATCTTTATTCTCTGTTGTATCTACTTGAATATGCTTCAATCTATTATGAGATTAAGTGTTTTCATGGAGATTAGTGAGTAGTTTCCTTAAGAATTCATGGGTTAGGGAGATTAGAGTAACTTAGTGAAGATCTATGGTGTTATTGTATTAGATCCTTGTATGAACTTGCTTGTTGAGTATTTTTAATGCTTGTTTAGTCTTGATCACTCTAAACCTGATTTCTAAACACTTCTCATCAGACATGATTAGATGAAGTGTTTGAATCAACTCAACTAAGCTCTAGTGAGATTAGCCAAGGACACTTGATGTTAAAATTGCTAGATAGTTATTAAACTTGAACTTAAAGATTGCTTGATTGAATTAAGCCAAAGACATTTGATGTTTAATGATTTCTAAGCAAATGGACATTTACCTAGACATAGGACTTGTCTAAAATTGTGTTTAGACTTAAGAGATTACTTTGATTGAAAGCTTGTCACCTAGATTGGATCTTAGTTACTTGAAGTCAATTCCCAATACCCATGGATTCACTTGTTTAAATTGATTAAAACCTTGTTGTATTGCTCTGTTTGCTATTGTTAGTTGTCACACACTCACCACTATTGAATCTACTTAGCTTAAGAAATGACTTGTATTCTCACTGATTCACATCACTAGGACTGGTTCGACATTCACCCCACTATACTACAACATTTGCAATAGGCAGAAAAACCTATTACCAATTTGGCGCCGTTGCCGGGGAACTAAGTAGATTTGTCATTAGGATTTCAAACTTTCTTGAGACTAAGTTTTATTTTCATATGTTTTATTTTGCTTTGTTTGGTTACTAATTCCCTTTCAAGTGATTGCTCTTTTGCAAGATACATCCACAAGAGAGGAAGATCATGTCTCTTGACTTGGAATCAATGCTCAAGGCTATTTTAGAGAGTCAAGAAAGGGTGATATCTAGAAGCTCCACATCTTGTGAAAGAGCTTATGAACCAACCACCTCATTGGAGTATCAACCACACGGAGACTTTGGTCAAGGACACCAATATAGATATGGTGAGAGACACCAACCTTGGGATTTAGAGTATGAAGAAGAAGAAGATAACTTCCCCCAAGACTCAAATGAAGAAGACATCACCAACATGCTTGAGAAGTTGTTGGAGAATCAAGAAAGGGGAAGGATTGAGATGGAAAGGCAACTTGATTCTCTTTCTAACAAGATAGATGCTAATGGCAAAGCTCTTAGCTCAAGGTTGGATAGAGTTGTAGCACATGTGAAGTCTTTCAACAACAACATCTCTCACATGATCGAAGACCAAGAAGAAAGCGCCACTCCTCTTCACAACGCCAACACTTATGAAGCACATACCACATACATGGAATGTGATTTTGAAGAGGAAGCTCAGCTTGAGGATGATTTTCAACATGAAGCTGAAGAGCCTATATACGAGTCTAAATCACTCTCTGAATGCATGGTAGATGAGAATCTTATTATAAGATCTGAAGAACAAACCAAGACTATGACATTCATGAGTCATTATGCAAACATCGATGAAGAAGAAGTAGGCTTTGTTGAGAACACTCTTGAAGATCTGGGTGATGAGAATTTGGTTGTTGAATGCGTTGAGGAGACAAAAGAGAGCTTGGTTTTTATAAACGAGCTCTTGAGTGAAGAAGAAACGCGTGTGATCCCTGTAGCCAAGGAAGAAGCAAAGGGTGAAGAGTCTGTGGAGAATCAAATGAATTACATCAAAGAATCCTCCGAAGAGGTACAAGAAGAAGAGTCTCCAGTAGAAAAGCCCTTTCAGAATCACTTTGGTATTCTCTCCACCAAAGAACTTAAACGTGATGATCCAAGGAAGATACCATTTGAGGAAATCAGGATGAACGAATTCAGGGGATGGTTCTACGACGAGTATGATCCTGGTGATCATGGTTGTCTCGATAAGGCCTTCTGTGGGCCACCTCTTGCCTGAAAAGGCTCTGCAGTCAAGCTTAAAGACTTAAAACAAGCGCACTTGGGAGGCAGTCCACTGTTATCTTTCAAAGGTCAATCAAAATCGCTAGAGGTCAAAAGACGATGCTTTCTCTGTCTACCCTCCTCTGAACCAGCCAATAACTCCAAGTAAGTGTCAATCAACCTTGTACATATTTAGTTTTCATGTTTATCTTAGATCTCTTCTTTGAGCTTACTCTCACACAAGGGACTGTGTGAAGTAAGTTTGGGGGAGAGTCTACTATCTCACATTGTGTTTTGTTTTGTTTACTTGTCATGAGTCTCATGCATTGCATTGCATAGAAAATTTCAAAAAAAAAAAAAAAAAAATTTAAAAAAAGAGTTGTGTGTTTTGAATTATGCATAGGGAGCCATGATTGAAATTGCCATGAAAAGAACATATCTACAAGCATCTCTTGAGCCTTGAAAACTCTTTTTGAAACATGTTGCTCATATGATATTGACATTGTTCTTGAAACCAATTACAAACTGAACTTGGGCATAATGAATTTAATCTCTCTTGCATATGGGCACTTGCATACTTGATCATGGATTTCATACACATTTGGGTTATCTTATTCCATGTATTATCCTTTGATTAACCCAAATGGCACTCCCCTACCCTTGAACCCTTGCCATTCTTTGAAACCAATATTGATTTGTTGAGTGAGGTCTCTTATTGATAGCTTGTTATGTGCAAAATCTTGAGAGTATTGGGAGCGACATATGTTTGTTCTCATCTATTGCTAGCATAAGATCCTCATTTGAACTAGCATCTAGGATGGTGAGTGAGTTTGTGTGTTTTTAAGTTGTTATATCTTGGGTTTGAGAGAAGAAAAAAAAAAAAAAAAAAGATCAAAGAGTGTCAATAAGAAAAGAAAACCAATAGGAACCAAAAAAATAAAAGAAGAAAAACGCTTAAGTGTGTCAATTAGAATTCCCCAAAGTAAAAAAAAAAATGAATGAAAGATCATAATGGGGAAAGAAAAAGAGTGTCAAGTTCTTAGTTGGTTGATCATGTAAATAAAAAAAAAAAGAGAGAGTTCACTTGGTGAGAAATGTGAGTGAAGTGTATATACTTGGGTTTTGAAATATAAAAGATGGGTAGAATTTGTAATCACTTAGGAAGAAGAGTAGAATGATGTGAATGAGCTATGTATGCATGAATTGCTCCTAGTCTTAGATAAATTTTGCATAATGATCATGCTCCTTGTTCTTGAGTGATTACCACCATTAAAAAGATTGTATTTGAACCTTTCTTTTCATTCATAAAAGACCATTAATCTACCTAGCCAAGTGATTGAGATCATGTGCCCATTTGTGAGAATCCACCATGTGTGTGTGTGTGAATGAATGTGAGAATTGGTTGAAGTTACTTGTTGATTGATGAGCATTGCACTTTGTATAAAGAAATAAAAAGAGTTTGATAGGCATTGAGAAGCTAGACTGATAAAAGAATGACCAATGATTGTTTGCTATGATCATTTGGAATGTTGTAGAAGAGCTAGGATGTGTGTCTTTTGGATATGAGCTCCCTTTTTCAAACTTCTTCCTTCTTAGGACTTGAAAGTTTACTTGAGGACAAGTAAAGGACTAGTGTGGGGGAGTTGATATCTTGTGAATTTACATGTTTTTAACTTCTTATTCTTGCATGGTTTGGTCATTTAGAGTATCATTTAGGCACATTTAGGTTGCATATCATTGCATTTGTACATATCAGGTGTTGGAGAGCACCATGGATGAGTTAGAAGACCATTGGAGGGATTTTGAGTCCAAAGAGTGAAAGATGAACACGGATGAAGGCCTTAAAGATCTCTTCTGAAGCTCAAAATTTGTGGAGACACTGGAAATTGAGTTAGCTTTACAATGGAGGTGGTTTCAAGTCGTTTGGAGCTGTATTGAGGGATTTATGATCAAAATACTACACACATATCAATATGACATTCCTAGCGGCCAGGCGTAGCGGCAAAAGATGGTCGCTACAGAAGATAGAGCTGAGGCGCCTAAGTACCGTAGCGGGAGTGTGTAGCGGGTTAGAGAGACCGCTATAGTTGAAGCGCTTTCTGTAGCGGTCTTCCGTAGCGGCATAATGAGGTCGCTATGAGTTCAAGAATGCGAAAAAATCGTCTAAGTGTCCTAGCGGCCACCCGTAGCGGGCATTTCAGGTCGCTACAGGCGTAGTGACCTCTTGTAGCGACCTTTTATGGTCACTACGGAGAAAAATATCTGTTTTTATGGGTCAACCCCAGCTCGAGTTTTAGTAATATATAACTACTTTTCAGACAATAATGGGGGATCTATCTACTTTTTTATGAAGAACACAAGAACTCTTGAGAGAGAAAGCTTGAATCTTTAGTTTCTTTTCTTCTTATTCTCTTGAATTTGCTTGTTTAATCCTTGTTTATCTTTATTCTCTGTTGTATCTACTTGAATATGCTTCAATCTATTATGAGATTAAGTGTTTTCATGGAGATTAGTGAGTAGTTTCCTTAAGAATTCATGGGTTAGGGAGATTAGAGTAACTTAGTGAAGATCTATGGTGTTATTGTATTAGATCCTTGTATGAACTTGCTTGTTGAGTATTTTTAATGCTTGTTTAGTCTTGATCACTCTAAACCTGATTTCTAAACACTTCTCATCAGACATGATTAGATGAAGTGTTTGAATCAACTCAACTAAGCTCTAGTGAGATTAGCCAAGGACACTTGATGTTAAAATTGCTAGATAGTTATTAAACTTGAACTTAAAGATTGCTTGATTGAATTAAGCCAAAGACATTTGATGTTTAATGATTTCTAAGCAAATGGACATTTACCTAGACATAGGACTTGCCTAAAATTGTGTTTAGACTTAAGAGATTACTTTGATTGAAAGCTTGTCACCTAGATTGGATCTTAGTTACTTGAAGTCAATTCCCAATACCCATGGATTCACTTGTTTAAATTGATTAAAACCTTGTTGTATTGCTCTGTTTGCTATTGTTAGTTGTCACACACTCACCACTATTGAATCTACTTAGCTTAAGAAATGACTTGTATTCTCACTGATTCACATCACTAGGACTGGTTCGACATTCACCCCACTATACTACAACATTTTCAATAGGCAGAAAAACCTATTACCACAATACTAGCACCCAATTCCGGCATAGCTGTGTACGTCCAGACCTGAAGAACTTGTATAAACCCATCCACGGTGTAACAGCCAGCAATTTCTTTGTTCCACAAAGAGTCCATCAGCACCTTAAATGCGACTCTCCCCCATGGATAATTCTCAAACCGTTCTAAATCCATCACTAGCCTTGCCAGAGTAGATCGTGTAGCGGTTGAAAACTTTCTCCCTTCAATGAATCCAGTGAAGATGGAGAGGTACGCGAGCCGCTTGCGATCTTCCCTGGACCAATCCCCGCATCTCTGCAGTGCTGCTATTATCTGATCAGTAGTTGGCCCAGCTTCCAGATGAACTCCCAGCATCCCCCAGAAAGAAACCATCTCTGGGGTAACATCACATTTTGGTGTCTCAAGGTCCTCGATGTACTCGCAGTTTAGACCAGTGAGGTTTTCAAACTCTAACAGTGAAAACCTCAAAGGTTCTGGACCAACGAGAGACCACATCTCATACTTCTTCTTAATGTCCAGCTTGAAACTGAGCATGTAGTGAACCAGCCTTGAAGCCCAACCAAATCCCTGCTCCTTGAACTTGATGAAAACTCCCAAACTCGACTCCTTGAGCTCTTCAAATTCGTCATCAGTAAGAGATTTCCTAAGAGCAGTATGCAACTTGCTGTTATCCGTATGATACGAAATGCTATTGTGGGCTTCTGGTTCTTCCCCTGATGTGTATAACCTACGGGGGAGTTCTGGAATATCCATCCTTTTTGTCTGCAAAATAATCAAAGACAACGATATAAGTCCAGACGACTTAGTAGACGACTTATAATTAAGTCGTCTGGAAAGTCTTCCAAATGGACGACTTATATTTAAGTCATCTACTAAGTCGTCCAGTTGAAAGACTTTCCAGACGACTTAAATTACTTACAAGTCTTCCAGTCGCAGAAGGAGTTGGAGTACTCGTCATTGCGGTTATAGATCTGAAAAAATAAACGTGAAACGGTGAGAATGAGTAAATTGATAGAGACAACGTTTTATGTTCATCTTTTCCTCGAGATTGATGACTTAGCGGCGTTAGGGTTTACAGAGAAACGGCGCTAAGGTTTACAGAGAAGAAGCGGCGGCGCTAGGGTTTAGAAGAAGCGGCGGCGCTAGTGTTTAGAACGTTGGTGACCACGGTGGCGAGGGCGACGGTTTGTTCGGAAATAGTGGAAGCGGCGGCGCTAGGGTTTAGAGGAATCGGCGGCGCTAGGGTTTAGAGGAATCGGCGGCGCTAGGGTTAGAAGAAGCTGCGGCGACAACGGTGAGAATGAAGTGAGATAGATAGCCGATGTTGAGAACGATGGTTTGTTCGGAAATCGTGGGAATTCGAAATCGCCTTTGAGAGAGAACTGTTAGGGTTTCTGAATATCGCGAAAAATGAAACAAAAAAAAAATCACCTTATATATTGGGTAAATAATCCGGTTAGCTTTAAAATTACATTGGTAAACTTTAAGGTTTGGTCCGGTTTAGACGACTTATTCTGGCTGATAATGTACAACAGACGACTTAATATTTAGTCGTCTGTTTTCAGACGACAAAATATTAAGTCGTCCTAGACCCTAAAATGAACCCCTAAACTAAAATGACTAGATTAACTAACTAACCACGTTATAAAATCAAATTATACTTAAATAGTGTTTACTATACACAGAAATGAACACACATAAGTAATTTTAAAAATTTTCAAAAACGGTTTTAATGCTTTCCAAAATCTAACCCTAAGAACACATACAATACTACAACATATGTTGATGAAACATAAACTTAAGAATATCATGACTCACTACTTTCACTCATCTATGCTGAAAACAATTGAAATTTGTTATATCTTAATTTATACCTCCTAAGACATATGTTAATTACATAATTCCCATTTTTCACTTATCAAAATATTTTTTACAAAATTTTTAAATTATGTTTAAGACTAACTGTCCAGACGACTTTAAGTTAAGTCGTCTGGACGACTTATTTTCAAGTCGTCTAAACAGACGACTTGCGAGGGGTAGAAACGTAAAAAGAATTCTGTTTTTTGTTTGGTCACAAGGGGATAGTTGTAATTTCAATAGCCTTTTAGGTTACTTTTGCCTTTGACCCAAGTTGGGGTATTGTTTTGGGTTTGTCTCCAAGTTTTGAGTCACACTTGGCAATTCTCCCATATATATGTCATAAAAATTACCTTCAAATCAGTTTTACTTATTTATTATTTTGTTTTTAACGAAAATACACTTTTTAAATCATTTAATTTAAAATAAAATTATATATTAATTTTCTGTATTCTAACAATTTGATTGATTTATATAATTTGCTTTGGTGGATAACTTAAAAAGTTTTCATATGAATCGGGGAAAACAAGCCTATGTTGTTATATTATATTTATTTGTGTATATATAATCTATATATAATGCTAGTGTAATAAATAAAGAACATCATTTTTGTAACTTCAAAAAGATACATTATTACAATTTGAAATTAATCAAAATTGAATAAAATGGTAATTAAATATTTGTAAATTTAATTGTTTTTTATCTTGTTTAGTTGGATTCTCATGAAAAAAAATCGATAGGTTAAACAAATGTTTCAAAATTTGTTGTGTTATTGTTTTGTCTATAAATTACAAAATTTATTGAATTGATATTTTTAATTATTGCCTTTTAGTATTGTATATTGATTCTTAACTTTTTCACGAAAACAAAAATCTATGATTTTTCATATATGTCAATGTTCTCACACTTTCAAATAATATATTAGCTTAGTCACTTACTTTTTTTTTTTACAAAACAAATTATCGGAGTCTTGAAAGTTGAATTCATATTATTGTAACTGTACATAAGAGTTTGTGATTACATACTTAGTGATTCTTGTATATGTGTTCAAGAAAGTTTCAATGGCTTAGTAGTAACTGCCCTATATTTATGTCATACTAACCCAGGTTCGATCCTTTCCTTTGCATTGTTTTTTCATTTTTTACGAAAAAAATAATTGAGACGACGTGACAACTTCGGGTTCTCTGATTGGTTGATTTTCCTATCCTACGTAGACACCTTTTCCATGGCTTATATTTGTCTTTTAGTATTGTATGTATATTGATATTGTTTAATAATACATTAAATAATTAAAAAGCTTCAAACTTCTGAAAAACATGTAGGACTAACATTCGGTTTAAAAAAAAATCCCATGTTCTATATATTAAGAATATGTTTTGTAATATACTAGGTGCAGAGAAAATTAAACAAAGCGAATGTATAATTATAACACATTTTTTTTATATTACAAAAGACAGATTAAGTCCATTAGTTAGGATTTTTAAGGATATAAACGCGAGTGAAAAGATGAATCTATCTATTTTGGCAACAACATCGCTTAGGTTCTTTAGACCATGTACAATGGTTTCAACACCCATTTGGTTATTAATACCCTACTTTTTCCTTTTTAAAATTCTACATCAGGTTTTTTTTCTTTCATCTTATTTATTCAACACCTACTTCATTTTAATTCTTTACAATGGTTTGTTTTAAAAAATTTAATACCCTATCCTATTATTTTTAATTTATATATTTATTTTGTACACCATAAAAATTATATATTAATAACTTTGAAAACTAAAATAACATATAAAGATTATTATTGAGATCAATTTAACAAGGTTAAAATATTAAAATAGTTGATTATAATGAAAAATGATAGGTTTTTTTACTTAAATTTGATAAAATTTTAATATTTTTAGAAAATGTTTTATTATATAATAAATGTTTTCGAATTATTAAGTGAGAATAAAAATCAAAAGAAATCTATACAGTCAATGAAATTTTTTTTGCCCAATCATGAAGTGACATGTGGCAGCGTGAGACTACAAATTTTTTTTTCTAAGGATTGAAACTTTACAACACTTGTTGAATTCACCAAGATAAACACAATCTTTAAACATCTTTATTGTAAGACTTTCAACAGTTGAAACTCATTTTCAACACCGCTATTGTACATGCACTCAGGAGAACGAGAAGCACAGCTTCCAAAACCTGAGTAGCCAGCTGCAAAACAGTCATGCTGACATTCAAACCATCCATATGAATCCGAACACAGAGTATCACAGTGGTCATAAGAGAATTTTTGGATCTCTGCACCTAAATCAAATAATAACTAATTATGAATGATATAAAACATTTGCTTGGTCGTCCATAATATCATATAACATATCAATAGAAGAATGTTATATATGTCCAAACGAATATAATATTAACAAAACTTTTGAATGCATGTGTATATATGAACGCAAAACATAAATACGTACTGATTAAAATTTATATATGTCTAGCTGTTGTCAACACTAATTATAAATCAATAAAAGAAAATTTAAATATGCCTGAAGTCAAAACATTGTGATTGGACAACGAAACTGCTAACATCACTACGAATAAACATTTTGTCAGAGTTTTTGTAGTACCCATACTAATTTTTTATATGAAATCTGTTGACAAATAAAGATATTCTTAACTTTTATGAGTTAAATGAGGTCTATATATATATATATATGCCATTTTGAACCTCCAAATTAATTTCCATATATTTTGTGTGCTAAATTTGTTATTTGCAAAAATTAGTTGACTTTATTTGCTATTTGGTTGTATAAGGTAGTTTCAAAACAATTTGGAGGTTCAAAATGGCATTTGTAGATTTTGTCATAAAAAATATTTTATTTCATTTATTACCATTATGACTAATCAATATCTTAATTTGAAATGCAAGAATTATGCATGACTATCATTGAAACTTTTGTAATTATATTTAGGCAGTACATGGTAAAAAATTGATCTATTCTATTTAAAAAATACCAGTCACAATGGTAATAAATGCAATAAGGTCGTTTTGACAAAATCTACGCATGTCAAACAAATGCAATAAGTTCTTTTGGACAAAATCCACAAATGCCATTTTGAACTTCCAAATTGATTCGAAACTACCCCATAAATATCAATTGTATGGGGTAGTTTCAAATCAATTTGGATGTTCAAAATGGCATTTGTGGATTTTGTCCAAAATGTAATGGCATTGTTGTTTTAGCAACAAGTGATATAGGGAAGGGTTTGGGGATTACCAGAATAATGCTAAGAGAGCTTTGTATTTAGGAGTCAAAGAGAGATATGAATGATGAGTATAATTATTTATCTTACTGAACACATGTTTTCTCTAATGAACACTTAGATTAAGAAAACAACAACAAAAATGTGTGTATTTGACCATATGTTTGCATTGAGGTATTTGGACAAGGCCTAAGAAGTGAACATTGAACATAGTATATCTAACAATGATACAAGATTTTAGACTCATATTGTATGGTAGGGACCGCGCAAACGCAGGCTCTCCCACATGGGGGACTTTAGACTAAGCACCCTTCCTTAGTGTGCAGTGAAGGTCACTAGCCTAGGCCACTGGTCTTCTTGATCAAGTGTTGACCCCGTCCAGGTAAGTGATTTGAACACACTCTTAACTTCTCTTCTTATACTTTCCTTTGCATGTTATTCTTTTATGTGTAAGCGACGTGGGATGGTTTGACAATTTACTGCTGAAACATGCTTGAGATGACAAGATTCGTTTGTGTTATACAAATGGGCCGGATGCTATAGGCCCAGTTAAGTGTTTGAGCTGCAAACCATAACCAAATCTGAAGAGTCTAAACAATGTTTTGAAAATCGGACCGGATATAGACTCGGGATAGCTACTGGTTGACTGATTCAACCGGTCGAACCTAGTTTTCTACATTTTAAAAATTGAATATATATATATATATATATATAAATATATATAAATATATAATCATATATTTAACCTAAAGAGTAGTTTTACATATAATATGGTATATGTTATTTTCTATTAACTAGAAAAATTAAATAATGAACATAAATCTAACTAGTGAATACTATGTAAATTGAAATTGATAAAACTAAATGATTAACCGTTTAAATTATCGTAAATGGACGAAACAGCAAACTCCAAATACCATTGAAGACATCACACCAGACAAGAGAGGTAAGCTTAACGGGATTTAATGATAAAGCATAGACTTTGGTCAAGTCAAAACTTTGGACACCAACATTACCGTGCTGGAGCCAATGCGCTTCTGCCGAACTGGGTCTGAATCGCTGGTCATCGGATCCCATCGAGCTGGAGCAGATGTGTGGCCTGTCTGGACTGAGAATAGAGGCTTCTAGGTTCAGCTAAAGAGCCCTTAATTTCTTGGATTTGGAATTGAAATTTCATTTAGCTAAGTAGTTCTCAAGGAGTAGGAGACTCCAAAACCAAATAGCTTTCTTATTACTTAAGATAGGTAGTGTTGGTTCAAAACTCCAAACTTTTGAAAGCAAAGGATAGCACAGAGGAAAGGCTCGTTGGGAGTAAACACGTTCACTGTGTTGAAGAAAGGCGGTGCAAGGTGACAAGATCTGGCGGTGAAAAGCATTGGCCCAGAGATCCGGTGGAGGGTGGCGGGGGGACTGGCGGATCCACTGGAAGCATCACGTCAAGATATGCATCTGGTGGTTATGGGGGCAAGCGAAGAGAAGCAGAGGAGCCAGCTACAGGGTGGTCTTCACTCTTCATTCTGGTGGAGAAGCTTGTTGAGCTTCTGCCTCGGACTCAGCGCCTGTGAGAGAACAAATTAGGACGAACTTCTTTCTCCCACGAGTTTCAACAAGAGAAATCTATAAAATATGGATTTTGGTTTTTATGTGTGAAATGGTCAAAAACGTATTATTCAAAAAAATGTTTTTCTTATTTTTATCATTTATTTAAATAATTGTATATCTTTAAATGCCTATAAAGTAAATATAGAAAAATATTTTACATCTTTAATGAAATTGTTTTTGATCATTTTTCTTCTTGTGAGTTCTTTTGGTGAAAAAACTAAAAAAAAGTCATTTAAAAGAATTTCCCTTAAATATATTATTTTATTTTAATTTATTTTATTTTTAGTTTCATCACGTCTTACAAAATTATGTCATAAACTTTTAATAAAATCTATATATTATACTTGTAGACTCAATATTAGTGATATATGATTTGTTTGCTTTAGTATAAATAATTTTATTTGAAAATTATATAGAATATAATTTGATGAATCTCCAATTGCAAAACTTATATGATGTCAGTTTATTGACTATAACATTTTATTGTATAAAACATTTTATTTTCCTTCAAAATATTATTTTAGCTTACACAAATAGGATTTCATATTTATTAAACTACAAATAGACTTTTAATTTCAATTTGATTATTCAAAAAATTAATATATGTTATAGATAATTTTAAATAACACATGAAGGTAAGATTATTTTCAAATAATATCTTTTCAATAGAATAGATCAATGTTTTACCATATACTGCTTAACTGTAATAGCAAAATTTTCAACATTAGTCATGCATAATTCTTGCATTTTAAATTAAGATATTGATTAGTCATAACTAGAGCTGGGAAAACTATTCGAATCCGAAGAAGCAAACTGAACCCGATTTGAAATTTTAGTACCTAACACAAACCAAACTGGTAAAATATCTAATAAATCCAAAATTTTAATACCCGAAAACCCAAATCAAACCTAACCTAAAAGAATATATTTCGAGTACCTAAAAGTATCTGAATCACAATTATATCCTTAAAATATATTAATTATTTTAGATTTAATATCTATAAAATATAGAAAATATCCAAATGTTATCCAAAAACACTTAAATATTTATAATTATAAATTGTCAAAACATTCAAATATCTAAAATACCCACCTATTCTCCATTCAATATCCAAACTGAACTAAATATTTAAACTTAGATATTTAGTCATACATTATTTATAATTATATTGTATATTATTATTTTTAGATTTTTAATAATTTTAGGGTATGTTTATATTTTTGAATTTTTACATAATTTAAATGGGTATTTGAACCCGAACTAAATTTGCAATGATCTGAACATAACTCCAACCGAAATTCATAACAAACTCAAAAGGACTGAAATCTATAGCCCAAAAATCTGAAATTCAAATATATCAAAACCGGACCCGAACTCACCCCTATGACTCATAATGATAATAAATGCAATAATATTTTTTTTTGACAAAATCTACAAATGTCAAATAAATGCAATAAGTTATTTTGACAAAATCTACAAATTTAGCACAAAATATATGGAAATTAATTAATAGTAAGACTTTCCCAGAGACCAAAAAATATATATATAGAGAGAGAGAGACCTCTCTCCACCCATTGAATTAAGAACATTTTATTTGTCAACGGATCTCTCATAAAAAAAATAGTATGGGTATTAACAAAACTCTGATAAAATGTTTGTTCATTGTGATATTAGCAGTTTCGATGTTCAATCACAAAGTTTTGACTTCAGGTATATTTAAACTTTAGTTTATTCATTTTCTAATTAATGATGAGTATTTTTAAAACAATAGCCATATATAAATTGTAACGAATTTGTGTTTGTGTTCATATATAAACATGCATTCAATTTTTTGTTAATATTATATTCATTTGGACATGTTAAAGCTGTCTTCTATCTATCTATTATATGATTATATGGATGAACATGCATATGTTTATTGAATTATTGTATCAATCATAATGAATATTATTTGATATATTTTTTACAAAGTTTATTATTATTTGATATAGGTGCAGAGATCCAAAAATTCTCATATGACCACTGTAATACTTTGTGTTCGGAAACATATGGATGGTTTGAGTGTCAACATGACTGTTTTAGAGCTGGTTACACAGATTTTGGAAGCTGTGCTTCCCGTTCTCCTAAAGAGCCTGAGCGATGTTGTTGCCAAAACAAATAGACTCATCTTTTCTCTGAAAATGGTGATTTAACCTTTAAAATCCTTAAACTATTGCACTTGGTTTGTCTGTTGCAATAAATGGGACAATAAAAAAATATGTTACAATTATACATTCCAGTTTTTTTTCTCTGCACCTTGCAAACTTGAACTTGGATTTTCCATCATTTTCAGTTATATATTTACAGTTGTGAGTACCACTCAGAATATAAAACATTTGAGTATTAAAACTGTTAATATGAAATATCGATTATATTATTCATTACTCAAAATTTAATTTTCATACACTTTCTATACAGTAGAAACAGATAATCAAACTTTTATGAATTGTTTCTTATCATTATTCATTACTCAAATAAATGCAATAAGTTATTTTGACAAAATCTACAAATTTAGCACAAAATATATGGAAATTAATTAATAGTAAGACTTTCCCAGAGACCAAAAAATATATATATATAGAGAGAGAGACCTCTCTCCACCCATTGAATTAAGAACATTTTATTTGTCAACGGATCTCTCATAAAAAAAATAGTATGGGTATTAACAAAACTCTGATAAAATGTTTGTTCATTGTGATATTAGCAGTTTCGATGTTCAATCACAAAGTTTTGACTTCAGGTATATTTAAACTTTAGTTTATTCATTTTCTAATTAATGATGAGTATTTTTAAAACAATAGCCATATATAAATTGTAACGAATTTGTGTTTGTGTTCATATATAAACATGCATTCAATTTTTGTTAATATTATATTCATTTGGACATGTTAAAGCTGTCTTCTATCTATCTATTATATGATTATATGGATGAACATGCATATGTTTATTGAATTATTGTATCAATCATAATGAATATTATTTGATATATTTTTTACAAAGTTATTATTATTTGATATAGGTGCAGAGATCCAAAAATTCTCATATGACCACTGTAATACTTTGTGTTCGGAAACATATGGATGGTTTGAGTGTCAACATGACTGTTTTAGAGCTGGTTACACAGATTTTGGAAGCTGTGCTTCCCGTTCTCCTAAAGAGCCTGAGCGATGTTGTTGCCAAAACAAATAGACTCATCTTTTCTCTGAAAATGGTGATTTAACCTTTAAAATCCTTAAACTATTGCACTTGGTTTGTCTGTTGCAATAAATGGGACAATAAAAAAATATGTTACAATTATACATTCCAGTTTTTTTTCTCTGCACCTTGCAAACTTGAACTTGGATTTTCCATCATTTTCAGTTATATATTTACAGTTGTGAGTACTACTCAGAATATAAAACATTTGAGTATTAAAACTGTTAATATGAAATATCGATTATATTATTCATTACTCAAAATTTAATTTTCATACACTTTCTATACAGTAGAAACAGATAATCAAACTTTTATGAATTGTTTCTTATCATTATTCATTACTCAAATAAATGCAATAAGTTATTTTGACAAAATCTACAAATTTAGCACAAAATATATGGAAATTAATTAATAGTAAGACTTTCCCAGAGACCAAAAAATATATATATATAGAGAGAGAGACCTCTCTCCACCCATTGAATTAAGAACATTTTATTTGTCAACGGATCTCTCATAAAAAAAATAGTATGGGTATTAACAAAACTCTGATAAAATGTTTGTTCATTGTGATATTAGCAGTTTCGATGTTCAATCACAAAGTTTTGACTTCAGGTATATTTAAACTTTAGTTTATTCATTTTCTAATTAATGATGAGTATTTTTAAAACAATAGCCATATATAAATTGTAACGAATTTGTGTTTGTGTTCATATATAAACATGCATTCAATTTTTTGTTAATATTATATTCATTTGGACATGTTAAAGCTGTCTTCTATCTATCTATTATATGATTATATGGATGAACATGCATATGTTTATTGAATTATTGTATCAATCATAATGAATATTATTTGATATATTTTTTACAAAGTTTATTATTATTTGATATAGGTGCAGAGATCCAAAAATTCTCATATGACCACTGTAATACTTTGTGTTCGGAAACATATGGATGGTTTGAGTGTCAACATGACTGTTTTAGAGCTGGTTACACAGATTTTGGAAGCTGTGCTTCCCGTTCTCCTAAAGAGCCTGAGCGATGTTGTTGCCAAAACAAATAGACTCATCTTTTCTCTGAAAATGGTGATTATAACCTTTAAAATCCTTAAACTATTGCACTTGGTTTGTCTGTTGCAATAAATGGGACAATAAAAAAATATGTTACAATTATACATTCCAGTTTTTTTTCTCTGCACCTTGCAAACTTGAACTTGGATTTTCCATCATTTTCAGTTATATATTTACAGTTGTGAGTACTACTCAGAATATAAAACATTTGAGTATTAAAACTGTTAATATGAAATATCGATTATATTATTCATTACTCAAAATTTAATTTTCATACACTTTCTATACAGTAGAAACAGATAATCAAACTTTTATGAATTGTTTCTTATCATTAAAATATATATATTTGACTGTATCAAAATAAAAGTGTGTCGACTTTAAAATCAACTAAATTTCTACTAAAATTTTAAAATGAGAGATTATTCTTTTACAAAATTTAATTTAATAGATAAATATATTGGTTTATGTATTTTTATTCTTATAGAAAATTGAAAATATTTGTGGATTTCGAAATTTAAAATATTTGAAATTTTATTTTAGTATAAATTAAAGTGTTATATAATTTATATCACGCTGTATTTATAATAAATATGAAAGTATATCTCAAATAATTTTAAATTTCAATACCCAACTCATTTCATAATATTAAGTCATAAACTCTTAATAAAATCTATATGGGTCCAAATGGTGACGTATGGAACTAAGGAGAATAGTCAATTCTTACTCATTCCTTAAAAATTACACCATTTATGAGGAATTTTCGTTGCGTTTGATTCCTTGTCATTCCTTTGATTTTAAAGAACTATAGAAGAAAAATATTTATTACCAAAATTGATATGAAACAAAAAGAACAAATATTAATTTTCATTCTTTTTATTTTGTTCTTATTCGTTCCTTTCCTACTCATTTATATTCATATTTTAATGGTCACCAGTTAGAGCCTATATTATACTTGTAGACTCAATACTAGTGATACATGATTTATATGCTTAAGAATGGATAGTTTAATTTGAAATTTATATTTAATATGATTTTTATAAATCTATTTCATTAAGAAAACTTATTTTAGATTACGTTAATATCATTTTATATTGTGAAATAACAAATAGACTGCATCAGTTCAAATTAATTTATATTCTATTATTCATAAAAATATAAATATATGTCAACTTTAAATAATGTATTAAGTTTTTAATTTTACTTATTTTTAGCAATAATTTAACTATACTTATAAAATACAGAAACATATCATTAGATTTTTTTATTTAAATTAACATTCAATTAAAATATTAAATTTATTAATTAATTATTAAGAAATTTATTTCATAAGTTATTAAATATTTTTTATTTCTTAAATATTGTAAGAAATGAGATAATAAAAAAAGATATTGGAAGATGTTGTGAATTAATCATATTTTTATTATTTTATTAGTTATAATTTTTTGACATTATTAGCTTTAATAAAAAATCAAAAAATCAAAAAAGTTCTAATGACATATCTCTATAATATTATTTGAGAAGTCAGTTTCATACATGTCATGCTCACTTTAATCCTAACGGTGATTAATTACATAGGTACCCATAATGAATTAAATATTTCATATAATTACTAATATTAAATGTATTTTCCTTTCTATTTAGTTGTTTTTGTTAATTAGATTTTTAAAAATATATAGTAGAAAGGAAATATTTATTAAATTTATGGATTTTGTATATAAAACATTTTTTTTTTTGATGATTCTGGTATCCGGAGCCTCGAGAAGATCCGACTAGCGCCAATGACCGTCCACCGGAGCTTAGCAGGGGAGCCCGCCGAGGCATCCAGGAGGGCTGGGGATCACCCCATGTAAATCCCACCAGTGGCCACACGTTAGTAGGCTTCTCCGTAATGGGCCTGAAGGTCCCTCAAAATAATCACATTCCAACGGCACTCAAACCCATGACTTCCTAGGTTGAGTTTAACCACTGGACCACTAACACGTGGTTTATATAAAACAAATTTTATATTTCTTAGGTTAAAATTTCCCTAAATAACATAAATAAAAAAATAAATATCTAGAAATTTTCAAAATATATAAATTTTGAGCGGCTGTCTCAGACTCCGTGCCTGGGAAAGAACCAGTTAAATCGAAATTCTCTCTCCCACGAATTTCAACAAGAGAATCTATAAAATATGGATTTTTATTTTTATGTGTGAAATGATCAAAAAGGTATTATTCAAAAATAAAATAAAAATGTTTTTCTTATTTTTCTTATTTATTTAAATAATTTTATATATTTAAACGCCTATAAGTAAGGATAGAAAAATATTTTACATCTTTAATGAAATTTATTTTGACCATATTTTTTCTTGTAAGTTCTTTTGGTGAATAAAAAACTAAAAGCCGTCTTTTGAGAGATTTGCCCTTAAATGTATTATTTTATTTTATTTTTAATTTCAACAAGTCTTACAAAATTATGTCATAAACTTTTATTAAAATCTATATATTATACTTGTAAACTTAATATTAGTGATATATGATTTGTTTGCTTTAGTATAGATAATTTTATTTGAAAAATTATATAGAATCTCCAATTGTAAAACTTATATGATGTCAGATTAAGAACATAAAACCGCAACCATCCGCATCCGCAAACTTCCGCAAGGTGATTATATCAGTCCGACCTTTAAGAAGCCACCTGATTCGAAAACCTGAGGCTATGGATACGATTTCTGTTCCGTTTGTTGCGTTTGTTGCGTTCCGTGGCTTGGAATGCTAGTAGAGAGAGTGGACGGACGTGTCTGTTAGGCGATAAAATCAGTAACTGAGAGGATTACTAAACGGCTGGAGTGTCTCGGCACACATGCCTGAGAGGATTACTAAACGGTGTTTGCCTCTTTAAATATTTATTTATTACATAATACTCCATTTGTTTCGTAAAGCTACATATTCTAGAGAAAACATTTGTTTCAAAAAAATATATTTTTTGCATTTTCAATGTATGTTTTATTAACTAATTACAAATTTCAAAAAAAAAAATTGTACTTATTAGTTTTTATTGGCTTAAAATTATGGAAAAAATATAATCACAAAAAAATTATGCATATTTAATGTGTTTTATTAAAATGTATAAAAAATCTAAAATATGTAACATTTTGAAACGGACGGAGTAATACAGTAGGCACATACGGGAGTAATAATCTGCGTGTTAGAAACACACGAGACATCATACTATGACATGTACTAGATTTAATGTTTACTAGGTGTTTGCCCACAATTTTGCGGGTAGTTATTTTATATAAAAAAATATATATTATCTTTACACTGTTATAATTTTTGAATAAAAATTAGAAATTTAAAATTTTAATTTTTAATTTCAAATATTGGATAACAAAAAAATTAAATATATATTTTTAGAAGATATGTGAAATTTAAAATAGTTCAAAAACATAAACCTTAGTCATTAAAAATCTTTATCTTACAGAAAAGAATATTATAATTAATTCAGATAATTGCTTGTAGAATTAATTTATATTTTGGTTTAACACATGAAAAACCGAAAATACTCTAGCTCTCAAGAGAAAAAAAAAAGAGTGTGTTTTTTTATGTAACTCCAATATGACAATACAATGATCGGATGCTTTTATCATGAAAGATATTTTGTAAACCGTTTTGCGTGGGCTTTAATAACATAAAATTTATTATAATTCCTTGACTAAAAATATAATTCTGTTATATAATAATATATAACCATTAAATGTTAACAACCAATCAAATTATAACTATTTTGTTAAAATTTAATCTATTAAACATAAAAACATATATTAGGAAAATAGTAGTTTAAGCAATTTTCTTATAATTTGTTCCAAATCACACTTTTTCATTCATTTTTTTAATTTAGTGTTTAACATAAAACCTAAATAGGTTAAACAAACAAATTCTTCCTTAAATTATCTTTGATCATCACACTATTTTATCAAACACTAACTCATTCAAACAAATGTTTTTAATTAAAACTAATCATAGTTTACATATCTTTTAAAATTACTGTTTTAATTTATTTTAAATTAAATTAAAACATACCTATATTAATTAAAATTGATTAACTAATAAGAAAAAATAATATTTCATTTTTAAACTAACCAAATGTCGTTATTTTATGCATAAATACTTAATATTAATGTGAGATCCAATATTATATGAAATAAAATGTTTTTATTTGTATAAATTTTGGTAAAATTTTATTATCGTACATTTTAAAAGTTTATTATAGCGTAAAAAATACATTTCATTAATTTTCAAATAATTTTTTCTAACTAAATTTATCTTAACATTTTAAAAACACATAAACTAATTAGTTCACATTTATAGTAACACAAAGAAGTACATGTACCTCGACAAACAAATAAAAATTAAATACATAAGAATATAAAAATACCAAGAACACAACAAACATATTTTATTATTCCTCCTTCATGTTTTTCTTTATTTATGTCTGTTTTTTTTCCTATTAAAAATAATCATGTTAATTTTATTATAATCCAAGCTATATGAATTATATTAATAGAGTATTAACTCTAGAAAAATCATGTGAAAAATACTTTGATTAATATAATTAAATGACTTACCATATAATAAATTAAATGAATTACCAAATAATATAATTACAAATGACTTACCATATAATAATGTTAATTCATCTGTTTATATTAATAGATGAATTAAATAAAAATTTCTTGATTAATATACGTTTAAATAACTTATCATATAATTTTTATGTTTAAAATATAAAAATATTTTAATCATTTCTAAAAGTGATAACGCATATATGATATCACATTGTCATTAAAAAATGATTGAAATTTTTTAGAATTATATACTTGACTGTTGTGCATTCATTTGACACATTTTTATATTATATATATATATATAGTGAATGAGTGGATTTAATTAATATTATTAAGTTTAGATTAATTAGTTTTCTAAGATCTATGATTTATTTTATTCTCTACTAATATAAACATAATAAAAACTGTTTTATAATTGTTTCTACAGTATCATATGTATTTATATGTATCTTATCAATTTATATAATGTAATCTAAATATTTAATTATTTCTATAAACAAATTATGTTAATTCATATATATTTAAGATGTTTAATTGTATATTTGGAAATATAAATTAGATTAGGTAATTCTATAAATAGTTTCATTTAAAAACTTTAATTAAATAAATGAAAAATGAAAAATCATCAACCAATCAAATCTAATCTATTAAAACTGAAGTACAAATATAATTTCACCCTTAATCTTGCTTAATATTTACCTTTCTATGCTACTGCAATTGTTTCTACTTAATGGTTTGGCCAAGATTTCCGAAGCCCAATATCTATTATTTGATCCGAAAAATCATACTGTTTAATAAATGATACGGTCTGTTGTTGATATCACATGCGATATATTTTCCAGATTAACCCAAGATATTAACTGATATCCCAAAAATCTGGTCAAATATGTGAACAATATTTACACTTTCCAAAGTAGAAGACACACAATAAATCGTATGTATTAAAGTATTACGTAAATATTGTCGACCAATCTAATCTATTAAAACAGAGTTCTAATTTTTATCTACTTAAAAATGTTGTCATTAACTTTTGAACCTATTCATATCTCACTAAAGATAAATGTAACATACTTAACTTTTGGACCTATTTTTATTTCCAATATTTTTGTTAGTAACTACCCTATATCTGCTGAAGTTTATTAGTATACTAATTAAATATAGTAACTACAATTGATATATGTATAAAAGATATTTATATTCACAAAACTGCACTTGTGTATCTAGGAATATGCAAGATCGAGAGCTATTTTCTAAACTTTATTAATATATAATATATACTATTGATCTTATATTTACAGAGAATGATTAATATGTTTAAAAATATTTATATACACTAAATTGTATTTATATCATAAAGGAATATAGCATCACGAAACATATTTACAAATTATTTATCATACTATGTAGTAAGACACTTTCACTTTTTTCAAGATATAAAAGTGTCGATAATGAAAGTTTCTTAAAAAATATTTACATAATCAAAACAATACTATAAGTTCTATTTATTTTAGAATTTAATCTATTAATTTAGGGTTCTATTTTTTTATCTACTTACAAATAATCTAGGTTGGACAATTACATTTAACAAGCTTTACTATTATTTTTACTTATATCAAATTTAATTATTATTAAATATATGTATACCCTAACCTAAAATTAAGGAATGAAATAACTAATCTATTGTTTTTTAAATAACGAATTCAATTTATATTAACACTACTTTTAAGTAAATAATCAATTATATTTTATTTATTAATATAAAAAGAATTATATATGCCTACTAACTCATATATACAATTGTACTTTAATTCAAATGCAAGAAACAAATTATTTAAAACTCAGACCAAATACATAATAATATAATTCTTATAGATAGAGTATTAAAATTAGATATATATATATATATATATAAATAATAATAGTTATTAATATTTAATGATATGGTGGAACATGTTATTATTGATATTTTTTATGAGCATAGTTTTAGGGGTGTTCCAACAAACATAAACAATATTTATCAAATATAAAACTAACTGAACAAAACATAAAATATACTTTATGTTAGGCTCGGACCTTCATGTACCCGTTGGGTACGGGTTGGGTATTTGAAATTTTGGTTCAAACTTATATTACATCCTATGTCTCATTCTGGTAAATTTATAAGTATGGATCGGGTTTGGATATAACACACTGGCTTTGCTTCTAATTTGTATCACATCATAAAATTCATAAAGTAACTATATATTGTTCCAATTCAGGTTATATTAGTTCGTTTCGGATATATCTGAATCCGAAGTTAATTCCAAAATTTTAAAGCAAAACATAAGAAATAAACTTATTTATATAGAATTGGATATTTAAGGCACTTATTGAAAATTTAAATACCTTTTTTGATATAATTTCATAATAAATATAGAACTAAATATTTGAAGTATATATTTATGTTTCAAGTATTTATATTTGTGATTAATTTAGACTTTCATATCGTTTATTGGATTTTTTATGGTTTTTTTTTTGTTTTTTTGGTTGTCCGTTCGGGTTCGGCTAATAACACTTCGGGTTCAGATATATGATGTACCATCCCACAAGACCAATTCTGGGATTTCTTACATTTCGTATTGGGTATGGATCGGTTTTTTGGTTTAAGTTCGATACGGACTTTGGGTTACGGATATTATGCTTAGACCTATTTTCAATAAAGAAAAATACGATTATATAAAGTTTTTACCAAAATATTATCCCGCGTTTTAGCGCGGATCAAAATCTAGTTTAAATTAAAATCTGCATATCCACCATATGTGAACTCATTCATAAAGATTTCCTAAATTTAAGGTAGCCACTAATTTGGTTTCCTTCCCAAAACATCTCGTACTAATTAGAATTGGACATTTCTTAATATATTAGACACTATTTTATCTAATTCTTCGATATGAGACTTAGTTTGTTATATCACACCAACACCGGCTACTTCCCTGGAAGTCTCGAGCCTAACCAGTTGAATCTTCATCTCGTGGTGAAACATAGGAAAAGACCAAAACAACTTGTAGTGAGCTTTCCACAACTCAATACAACCACCACAAGGGAAGCTTCGCCAATAGCCTATCTTAAAGGCCCACTTAGGGACTGGCAGAGACAAAGAGATTAAAACGCTGGAAACCGAGATTATACTTCATCACCTATAGAAAGAAAAATAAATAAAGCACAAAATATAGGAATCTGTTCTCGTACAGTGAAGAAGCTGATACCCGTTGATCCTCCTCAAGACCCATTAGACATTGAACTAGACCCATATTACTAGGAAGCCCTAGGCTTCATCTTTCTATAAATAAGGAGTTACTTTCTTATGAGAAAGGATCTCTCTCCTCCCATTTTGACATATTAAACACTTCATACAAAGAGTTTATTGATTCTTAGATTTATTTACACTTGTAATCATACATGTAATATAATCTTTAATCAATAAATTCTTTTTGATGTTCTTTTTCCATTTGATTTCTATGTTGATTTCTCTTTAACCTCAAGAATCTAAGAAATCTATTTCTTAAATTCTTCATTGTATGAATCCGACAAACACACCATTTTCGGTTCAAACAGTTGGCGCCAGAAGGAGGGTGCCAAAGAGAACAATCTTGATAGCATATCAAACTTGGGAAACCCTAGATCTAGGATAAAAAAAAAAAAAAAAAAAAAAAAAAGAGAGAGAATGAACCAACGATGTCGTCTTGTTTCTTACCGTGGATACTCGTCAGTTCCAGTTTGTTCATCACAAGATAGGAGAAGCTGTTCGAGACTCACGTTCCGGTTTGTTCATCACAAGATAGGAGAAGCTGTTCGAGACTCACGTTCTCGGCTTTGATAACGCGACAGTCCTCGACAGAACTTGATATCGGCGTTCTTGGGTTGATCTCGACAGTTTGGGCATATCATCCTCAGAAGATCCGATCCCGGCAGAAGCAGTTCATCGAGCACTAGGTGAAGCTAAAGGATGAAGCTTTCTCATGAAAGCTTTGCTTTCTTCGGGTGGGACTTTCATCGAGCACTTGGTGGGCTGATAATAACATGAAGCAACAATGGCAGTTCATGTTCGTAATCCCAGAGAACGACATCAGACACACGATCTCAAACGTCGCCGCCGTGAAGACGAGCCATCCTCGCAGCTTCCGCCATCTCCTTCATTCTCTTCCCCGGCGTATCCTCACCGTCCGTCAGAGATCTTACGGCTCCCGCGATCTCCTCAGCTTTCACTACCTCTCTGTTCGCAGCGACGTAATTCATACGCAGCTCCAGCTCCAGACAAGCAAATAGCAAACAGAAACTTATCTGGCTCGGCTTCCACTGAATCATCTTCCTCCTCATCAACTTCTGATCGGATGAGCAACCACTTGATCTGCCTTGAGAAACACATGTTCTTCACTGCGTTGTTGGATCGAGTTCTTGTCTGGTCAGATGAGCAACTGCTTCGCTCATACCTTTGGTCTCCAAGCTGTTGTTCAGACACGAGACACGGCAAAGACTTGATCCTTCAAGCCCCATCAAGGACAACTTATTGACGACTTGAGCTCTGTTTTTCAAAGCTTTATTCTTACTAAATTGAGCTCCAAAGTCAACAGCTTCTTCTCGCCATGACTCGCTTTGCGAGAGTGAAGACTGCAACACCTACAAGGCGTGCTCCAGCTTAATACTGCCATGTTATGTTTCCACTCGGCTTCACAAGATTGTTCACCGCGCAAAACGCATTCCAACCCGCCGTTAAGCTTGGCTTCTCGAACAGCAAAGAATCTGACGAAATGACATCAGTCATCACACCTCCATTAAAAGCTCTTGCTTCTCTTTGCCGACTTGTTCTGTGGAACACAGAGCTTACCACCATCTCAGCTCAGACAAGAACGATCCATTGAGGCAGAGCTCACCACCATCTCAGCTCAGACAAGAGCAATACATTGAGATAAGTTTTCCCAATATTAACTAATTATATCATTAGACCACCTTCTTTAAAACGTCAAAATGCACGTCTATTGATAGTTTGGCAGCTAATTGCTTTATTAAAATTATTGGGAAAGTTAATGGATTATGGTAGTCATACGTAAACCCTTGTCCCTTGCTAGGAAAAATTAATATGCTAGCAGCAAGGAAAAATAAATATGCTAGCCCGAGTATCAAGTCATAAAGCATATCAACTCTTACATTTTTTTTTGTGAGTTGCAAGGCAATCTAAATTAATGGGGTTTAAATTTTATTTGTGAAGATTATCTCTTTGGTGACTCGATCTCGGCGACCATGATTCAGTCTTGATACATTCAGTTTGATTCCGGCGAGAGCGGAGATGATGAGCCAACCACCTCATCCCCTCATCACCTCGTCATTTGTTTCACAGGGTCGACGGCGTCTCGTTCTTGTGAATGATGCACTCATCAAACATTGTGCTTCTTTATGCTCCATCAACAACGATGAGCCCGAGCCCGACCTCACAAATGAACGTCATCGCAGCCTGACGAACATACAAGCCAACAACTTGCTCGGCACACACGATCTCAACACGAGACTTCGGGTCGGCAATAGTTCGGTAAACTTGTATTTTAGGCACGAGTTTAAATTGAACTTGCTTTTATTAGGCACGAGTTTGCGGTCGACTCGCTTATTGTTAGATACGAGTTTACAAAAACTCAACTTTGGCTAGGCATGAGTTTACAGAAGCTCTCCTTCTACTAGGCACGAGTTCTCAGTAAACTCGCCTTTGTCTTAGCATGAGTCAAGTAAACTCGTCTTTCGCTAAGCATGAGTTTAAAGCAAAATCGCTTTTTACTAGGCACAAGTTCGAAATAAACTCGCCTAAACCGTCATAGGCATGAGTATGTCTAGTTCATTGTCTAATAAACCCTATTCGTAAACTTCGCAGAGATCGATTCCATCTCTCTCAACGAACTTGGGGGGACTACTGTTGGGGATGGATTTACATCCTCCTCAAGACCCATTAGACATTGAACTAGACCCATATTACTAGGAAGCCCGAGGCTCATCTTTCTATAAATAAGGAGTTACTTCCTTATGAGAAAAGATCTCTCTCCTCCCATTTTGACATATTAAACACTTCATACAAAGAGTTTATTGATTCTTAGATTTATTTACACTTGTAATCATACATGTGTATATAATCTTTAATCAATAAATTCTTTTTGATGTTCTTTTTCCATTTGATTTCTATGTTGATTTCTCTTTAGCCTCAAGAATTTAAGAAATCTATTTCTTAAATTCTTCATTGTATGAATCCGACAAACACACCATTTTCGGTTCAAACAATACCGAAATTAGAATTTTAAGAGATGAGATTCTTATCGATGGAGAAAAAAACATATAAACAATACAAGCTTCATATCAGAAGTAAGCAAAACAAACAAAGCTTTGGCTAGAGATGAGAGAGGGAGAAGCTTTTCTTTTTGATCAAAGAGAGATAAACTTAATTTTTTAACAACATGAAGTGAGGAAAAAAAGAAAGAGAAGCTTAAAGTCATGATTATCGGGGTTTGTTACGAGGTTTCTT
>NW_026014718.1:60000-64490 GCF_020379485.1 Brassica napus | reverse complement strand
AAACGGCTACCTTGCAATTCAGTCAAGGATTCCATCAGAAGGTCTTTGTCATGATTCAATTTCAAAGGAAATCCAACTCACCAAGGATTCACTGACTACGATTGGATCACTTGAAAGCATCATCACTGAGGAAGGGTTTTATGAATTTTCAAACCGAGGATTCTCCAGTCTGTCTATCCTCGAGTACCCAGACTTCTAAAGGAGATTGAGGCTCAGAAAGGAGCGGAGGCTTAAGCCAAAACCGATCCCTCATGACCATGTTCTTATTCCTCAGTCAACCTCCTCCTGTCCAAACCAAAAGCACTGTAAGGATCATGGGTTGTTGTCTCTGTCATCTTGAAAAATGTTTTTAAAACCGAGAATTTCTAAGCAAAACAAATCTTACTTGGTTGAAAAACGTTTTGCTTAAACATTTTCTTGAATTGTTTTCATTGAGCTGTGGTTTGAAAGATATTTGGTTCAAGAAAAGGAATGAACCAAAATTGCTTAGGCCAAAAAAATCAATTTGATTTCATTCATGATGAGGATAGAGAAACCCTTTGATTATCTTCTTTCGCAGATTTGATGTGGTTTCTCTAGTTGTTTTGAATGAACATGATAAGATGATCAGTTTCCAAGGAGAGCAAGCCTGGTGAATGCCTAAGGACTTGTGTTCGTGGAACATGAACCGCACATACCTGAGGGAAACGAGTTCAAACATCCAAAGAAGTTTCTGTCCAAACTTTCATTCATTGAATTTTCCATGAATTTTAAATCCTTTGTATCTGATTTATTCGCTTTTGATACATGTACAATGGATTTGAGGACACGAGGACCAAAGGGTGCATCGTGATCCAAGGTTGCGTGTTGCCAAAGATCATGTCGTGATCCAAGAGGTACTAACGTGTCGTGATCCAAGAGGTACGAACGTGTCGTGATCCAAGAGGTTCGAACGTATCATGATCCATCGGATGTGAACGGTTCGTGACCGAAAGGGTACAAACGGGTTGGGACTGAAAGGGTACGAATGGAACGGGACCGAAAAGGGTACGAGTGGTTCAATGGTCACAAGGACACCAAATGCATTATGTTGGGCGTGGACCCACATGATGGCAATAGGTTGTCCTACAGGTCAATACATGAGTGTAAGGAAATAGCGAAGGCCTTAAGGCTAGTGCAATCCGTACAACATGATTGATGTATGAACCATAATCCATGGTCAATGGATGAAGGTTCTGGCCGCAAGGCTAAGTGGGATATCTTACGATAAACCTTTGGTTGGTGAGTAAGATAGGCGCCATATGCCTCATGTAGGGCATAGACCCACATGATGGCAATGGAAGGCCGGTTATATCAGTACATGCTAAGTGGACGATGGCTTATCAAGTCTAGTGGTCGGATCATATTTCATGACAATGGTTCGATGGCCGAACACTAGTATGGATAGTCACGTTGCTGGAGTAAGAGTATTGATGTGATGCTTCTAGATATCAACGTTGGTGTTAATAGCTTCGAGATTGGCTAAGAGTCATGACGAAGTGTGTGGCTAGTACTATGTGTCGTAGACCATAGATACTGAGCCTACGTGTTTCAAGGAAAGCCGTGTAAGATCTGATCATGATTGAGTATGGACGACCTTACCTCTGAATGATAGTTCAAGGTGTCAGTCCTAACCTGATTTATTAATGCATCGGTTGGTATGAACAAATCATATATGTTGTCTGGGTTAAGTCCCAAGGCCGGTCAGGCCAGATGAAGACTCATCAGTTCCAAGTCATGTGAGGATGGTTGGTTGATTGACTTAGGATCTAATGGACTTTGTCAGTCCAGAAGATGGACTTGGTACTATTTCCTATAAGGCAAAAGGATTTCGGATTGTGCATGAGCCAGAAAGGCCATATGCAACCCTTATCCTTTCAAAGACTTCTCAAAGGTTATTTATGTATGTGGGGATGGTTGGTTTAATGACTAAGTACCTATGGGAGTTGTTTGATGCAGGAGTCACGATAAGGACCTTAAGTAAGATCATTGAGTGATCGGGGTTCAGCTGTCAAGCAAGAGAAATTTGAGTCAATGGGGGACCGATGAGCTAATAAGCTCCATAGATGTGGCAAAGGTATGATCTAGCATTTACTTATGTAGATCTAGATAGAATGGTTTAGGGGAATGGAACTTCAGAATCGTATGGCTTGGTTTGGGTTTAGGATTGACTTTTAAGCTAATTGGTAGTTGAGTAAGCTGACCAAGGCTAAGGTGATTCGACCAGACAAGTGTTATATTTGTTTTAGACCAATGGTTAACTAGAATAATCCGCTGCGTATCTGTTGAAAGGATCTAACCTATTAATGACTAGGGAAGACTTTAGATAAGGTTTAAGTTAACCCTTGCCTTTAGGCGATATTATAAATAAAGGGCAAAAATTAAGAGGTTCGGCCAGGAAGTGGACCGAGCGATGTAAGGCTTCGACCACGGTCTTGTCGGCCGGATCGGGCTATTACAAGTTGGTATCAGAGCATGCTTGATCCTGTTTAGGACAACGCTCTAAGATTATGAGTTTCATACCGAAATTATTTCCAAAACTATGATGACTATGAAACCTTAGTTTGGGTGAGCCAAGAAAGAGTTGAGGAAAGCTAGGGTATCATGCTTGTGAATGTGGGAATTCTAAGATGAACCGGCTTAGCCAAGATACGTTTTCCAAGGGCAAGAACCTAAAAACAGAAAGATTGGTAGATCTAGTATTTAGAAGTAATAGACGGGTTGGAAGGGATGGAAGCAATGCAATGCTAGACTTGTTGATGGATGACCTGAAAAAGGGAAGTAACATGGACCAGAGAGTGGCTTGGGTTGAAATAAACGTGCAGCATTCTACTGAAGTAAAGTGTTATCCCTTGATGGTCGTTCATAATAAGTAAAGCATATGCAATATTAAAATCTGACTCAAGGGAGACACTACATGACCAGTACACGAGGGGACTTCTGATCAGATGGATCAGTTAGGACTCGGTATAAGTCAAGGTAGGTTTCCATTAATCGAGTCAGATGGAATGAATCAATTCCAATCTGAATCCATCCAAAGAAAGAATGAGGAAACTCAGGGTGTTCGTTCCAATCATTGGAAGAACATGATGTTAAGTATCTTAGTATGATGGGGATTGTAGTATATTATAATTGCTGTTGTGAATGGTGTGAGCATTTGCAATAGTAAGACGCTTTGGAGAATGGTATGGGACGTTTTCCAAATATGTGATCAAACCGAAATCCTACTCATCTAGGTACCTAATGGTAGTGGAAGTATTAAGTGATTGGCGACGTCTTGAGGGATGTTATGGGACGTTCTTTGTGGTTTGGTCATGAACTGAGATATTTTCCACAAGTGGATTTGTGGTGTGGAAACACACATACTTTTTGACACAGAGGCTACACATAGTTTTGTGAGTCCGGGACTGGTCGGAAAGAGTCTGTTCTGTCTGAGTTCTGGGATGATTCGAGACTAGTGAGGGCAGCCGGTGGGCAAATAATGCATTCACTAGGGCTCAGGAAAAATATTCCGGTGATGATCCAATAGAGAAATCTGCCTGTAGATCTGATTGAGAAAAATATCCACGCGCCTACAGAATCATGAGATGATCCTATGCATGAATCTCTTTGGGAAAGTATTGGGCCACTCTCGATTGCCACCAAGTTCGTGTGCAATTGGGACTGGACCTCACCCGATCCAGTACCAAAGTCTGAGTCTGAGTCCGGCTCTAAGGAAAGAAGGGGTGTCAGCAGTCCAAGTGAATCGGATGCATAGACAGGTTGTGAAGTATTTTTTTACCACAACTACAACTATGGAGCACAGAAATTCTGTTGATCTGTCTGGGATCTCGTTGGTATCGAGATCCAATGTCTGAGTCCGGCTTTAAGGAAAGTAGTGGTGTCAGCATTCCGTGTGGATCAGATGCTTGACGGGATTGTGAAGTATTTTTGACCACAATTACCACTATGGAGCGCGGCAAATTTTGTTGATCTGAAAGATCTGTCTGAGGACCCGTTGGTGTCTAAGTTCCCAGATGTGTTCCGCTCGCTACAGGGTGTCCCCCCTGATAGGTCGGATCCATTTATGATTGAACTGGAACCAGGGGCAGCTCCGCTGTCCTAGAGTCTGTTTCTGATGGCTCCTGCCGAGATGGCCGAGCTGAAGTCGACCACGTCCGAGAGAGGACCATGGTCACAGTACAACCATGTCGGAGATTGACCTAAGGTTGAGAAGAGAATGATCTAGTCCAGTAAGGGATGAGGATCAGGCCACGACCTATTCGGAGATGGACCTATGGTCGGGGTGAAACAGTCGAGCCCCTGAGTGGACCAGGACCGGAATACGATCACGTCCATAAATGGACCAGGATCGAATTATGACAAAGTCCAGTGAAGGGCAGAGGTCAAGTCTGAGGCGTTCTTAGTCTGGAGGGACTAAGATCGCAATGTGGCCAAGCCTGAAAAGGTTGCGGCTGGTTAAGGGGATGATC